>NW_020174048.1:7768568-7927200 GCF_003031525.2 Neophocaena asiaeorientalis asiaeorientalis
GCAGTTTTTGTAACATTTTATACACAAACACACACACAGGTAGTTCAAGAGAGCTACTTCATGCAATCTGTAAATATATTTTGCTTAAATTTTCCTTAGCCTTCCTCCATGTTTTATGTGCTGAATTTGATGGCGGACTTGCACAGCGCATGGCATTCTCTTTGAATGTTCAGTCCTTGACGTGCTTGTACATGTCTGTTCTCCTCTCTCACACTCAAGAAAACCTACTGGGTGTGCAGGTGACAGAAATGATGTTGGAGAGTTAATTTGAATATGCCTTAATTTATTAAAAATTCATTGTTTTCAAATATTACTATTTTAACTGTTGTTGGTAGCATTGCTTTTGACAGAGCCACATTGCTGTGACAGAGCCACAGATTGTAACATAATAGGGTGTCATCACAACTCGGTTGACTACTGTGGCTAAAAAGTCAGGAATTTAGGATTTAAGAACGTTAAAATTTTCTCCAGGCATGAAGCTCAATTTCTGGTATGTTGCACCCCCCTGGGTTTAATATGAGACTCCATAGGGTCTTCTGGTTTAGACCCTTGTGTCCTGGCAGGGCATATTTCCCCTTAATTAGACTGCACTGGCCAAATGCTTTATTCTTCCCTGAACAATGTAGCTATGGGATTGCATAGCACTTAACTGTGCATCAAAGTAGTTATGTCCTAGTTTCTGCTCTTTCATAGTGCTGGTATATTCATGAAAGAGTGTAATGTGATACACAACAGTTTTTAAAATATCCTGGGATATTGTAAAAGGGAGTAATTGGCTAGAAAGGTAAGAAGAGGGAATTAAGGCTTTAATAAATCTGTGTTAGGCTCACTGCCTTGCTGTGTTTGAGGTCTTACCTAGTTTATTTCAGGCCTGGGGTTCTCCCTAAGGTACACAGGACACAAGCTAATATATTTTAGAGGCATGATATTTGGGACAGAAATTTCCAAGTCTGGTTTTGTGATATGATACAGGAACCTCAACGATTTTAGGGGGATTACAAAATATCTCAAAAGAAAATGCGTTTAAAATTTACTTTAATAAACTAATATATGCTTTTGAGTCCCCTTTCCTGAAGCTGTGGGGTCTGACCTGGGCTGTGCTGAGTACCTGGCATTTAAGGAAGAAAGGGTCACAGTGCCAGCCCTCAGGGAGGTAAGTCAAGTAGAACAGACCTGCAGAGGATGCGGTGAAGCGTTACAGGTACTGCTTACAGGAGAGGGCTCGTGGAGCTCCTTGAACTAGACTTCAGAGGATGGTTCTCAATCTCCTCTGCTCAGTCAGGATGCAGGCTGAGAGGCAGCTTGGAAGTGGGCTCCTATGTCCATGGAGTGTGACTAACTTCTAGAGCAATGTGTGTTTCTTTTTGAAAACATAATGAAATTTCGTAAAAGGGGAGAATAGCAGGTTTTATAATACTTTCTCTTTAACACTGATTTCTTTGACCTAGCTATTAGGGAAGGTACATGTGTGTGTATGTATATATATGTTTGTATGTATATGCATACATGTATATTATTTGGATATTATATATTATATTAATATATACATTATATATGTGAATAATTTTGGAGCTAAAGCTGATATAAATGAGATAAATAAAACATTATGCTTGCTCCCTTGTCCTCAAACACCAAACCCTCATGGCAGGTGTGGCCAAACGCTTGGTTTGGAGCCTAATGGGAAATCCCTAACAGTCAATACATGAGAGGTGATTGTTTTTCTGAATAACAACAGCAACTCTGTTGTCCTAAACATTTTTGAAACAGTGGTTGGCATTTATTCACTTTCATGTCCATCCACCTGTTTCTTCATCCAGCATTTCTTGAGTGCTTGCTATGAATAACTGCTTTGTGAGTTACTCTGATGATGAAATGGGGCTGCCAACTCGCACAGGGAGGGATGGTTTCTCATAAGTTGTTGGATCCTTGTACCTAGTACACTATCTGGAAAGGGTACTGTGTATGGAAAACAGTCAAGATATGGTTGGGTGGTTGAAATGACCTGCACTATGAAGACATATGGACACGGCTCCTTCACTTCAGGAATTGGATGTGGCACATTGAGGACATACTCATCAGGAACTAATAAGTGCTCAGTAAGGGATAAGTGCTGCCTGGTTTTGCATATCATAGATGTTTTGGGAAATCGGTGGAAAGAAGAACCGTTCCATTTGACTAAAATGCGATGGTACACCAATGGAGATGTCGGTAACTTTATTGATAACTTCATTTTGTAGGATCAGGGAAACCATGATGCTGTTAATTCATTTTGGCTCAAGATAGATTTTCTGTTGTACAAGTAGCAGAAAGAAATGTCACCCTCTTCATTTCCAGTTGACCTCTCAGATTAGGAACCAATTCTCTTCAGTATGTAATGCTTCATGACCGTGACTTGCAAGGCACAAGGAGCGTTTTCTTAAATGCAGTAAACATCTTGGTAGTTTTGTGTTGGCTGTGCCTTTCTGCCTCAATCTGGCAGAGCTGTTACCTGATGGCTGCATTTCCTCTGAGTGATGATGGAAACCAGGTTTGGTGATTTCAAAGTAGATAATTGCTCTTCAGTAAGTCCTTGTTGTTTAATTATTGACCTTTAAAGCTTACTTTATTTCTCTTTCTTGAACAACTATGTGTTATTTTGTGGAGGGATTTGGGAAGCGTTTGGGCTATGTTGTTATTCTTTCATTTGGACTGTTGAAATCAAACGGATTGATGACTAGGGATGATTTCCCATATAATTTATTTAATCCGAAAGGGTTTGGTGAATATCTCCTTTAGTTAAAAGAAAAAATATGTTTCTCTTTGGGTTGAAGATGGAAATAGGCCTTTTCAATGTCATTGTGTTATTAATCTAAAAATAAAGACAAGAAATCAAGGTGTTTTGGCCCCTCCTCCACCTTGCATTTTTGAGAGAACTCCCAAAGAATCTCTTGTTTGGACCACTCACTACAGTTCCCACACTACTCACCGTTTCCTGTAAAATCTGGGCTCCTCCCTTAAATGCCTTTCTCCATGAGTGGAATGGGCTTCCCTCAGCTCTGATGAGAAACTCCCATCCATCTTTCAAGATTAAGCTCACATGTTACCTTCCAGGTCTCAATTTCTGAGTTCTCCGATTCTGCTGTAACTTACAAAGAGACCAAGCACATACTTGTGATTTGACTATTCATACAACAGCCTTCACTGCCTGTGAGTTCTTTCAGGTTCAAGACTGTGTTTTACACTGAGTCGTGCCTTCAAGGCACAGTGCTCTGTTCACAGTTTGAGGTTTAATACTTGTTAAACTTCCTGTTGGCTGGATCAGTGGGAACCTTGCTATGGAGCCTTGCTTGGAACTTCCTTTACCCCTACAGAACTGTAAGGCTATCAGTGTTCTGAGGGGGGGCTCCAGTGTCCTTGAACTAAATTTAAATGTGCTCCAGTGGCTGTGACCCAGGAAGGGACAGGCTGGTCTGCATGCCGTCGTACAGAGCACACGTGCCCACGTCATATTTGCATGTGTTCCCTGGAGGAAGAGAGGGACTCCCTTGTCTTTCTCAGGTTTCATCTTCTCTCCCCATCTACCTTCTTTCCCTCATCCCAGGGGAGCTGTGGACGGAAGGCTGGTTTCTTTATTCTCTCTCTGTTTCTGAGGACATTGTTGGGACCAAAATAATCTGCAGTAGCTTCCTGCTGTAGGCAGCTTTCAAACCTGTGCCCTGAAAAGGAAACTAAACCTCCTTCAAGTATAAATAAACACTGTTGTAGTGTTCCTAGGGCTGGCGCTGAGCATCTTTATCAGTTTAAGGTATCCAGGAGGGGCTGGAAGACCGAAACAGTACTGGGATTAATAGCAAAATGACATAATGCTCGAAGTTTAAGTGTCTGTGGGAAATATGATTGCTGGTGGATTTGAGTTGTGATGGGATCTGCAGACATTTCAAACCTTTGGCCCAAGTTTCAGTCCTGTTTATTTTTTAAGAAAGATTTTTTCGTTGACCTTGGATAATCATCGAATTTCCCCATTGGTAAAACAGTGGTGACTATTAGCCTCCAAAGTTTGTCGTGACACTCGAATGAGACTATGTCCATGAAACCTCTTTGGAAACAAAATATTAGTATTGTCCAGACGTGGGTGCTATTATCAGCTCTCTCCCACTTAAGATCTTTTTTCTTTGCTTTCATCAAAATGAGCAAGTCAGATTTACCTTTCTTCTAGGCCTTGTGCGTTGTTCATCATGCCACACATGGAAACATGAGTACTAAAGGGGACGATAGTAGTTCTGTAAATCGTAGGCAGCCTCAAAGAGAACGGAGTCCTTTATTTAGCAGGTGGGGACCTGAAACGCAGAGTTTGTCACTTACGAAAAGCCAAACAGTCCTTAGCAGCATAGCTAAACTGAAACTCAGGTCCCTTCGTTTCTAAATTCAAATTTTACTAACCCACAAATATGAAATAGTAAAATGTAGTTAATACTTTGGAAAATAGGAGTGAAGAATCTCCCTCACCCCGTTTTTTTTGCTGAAAGCTCCCGGGCGGGAGCTATCTTAAACAAGTGTGGGAAAATATGAGTCCCTAGTAATATTCAAATACTCATTTCTGTTTGGTTTGGACATGAAAGAAACTTTTTAGTGCATCAGTAAGTTTTCTACTTATGTTCTTATGTTTTATTCGGTAGATGCTGTGATGCGTCTTCTGTATTTCGAAGAAGTAGGAAGGGGGGTAACTTGTTCTGTTCTTAAATGTGATCACAGATATTTGAGAACAGTGTTTGTAGTTGTGCTTTACAATAGCTCAGTCCTTTGTGTTTTAAACGTCCTGTGTTCTGCGCCTTTCTTGTAACACTTTGCCTTGCCTGGCGCTCATTCTCTTCTGTTTCCCTCACCCCCCGCCCCGCCGCCATCTACAGCTTTATTTTTAGTTACTGGTAGTATGACAGTACTTTGAATTGTGATGGTAGTGTTTTTCCACACCTCCAACCTGTCCCAAATTCATGAGGTGACTTTTAAATCGGCCCGATTCAGTTATGGGAAAGTGTGGATGCTTGCCAGCAGGGGCATTGGAGCTCAAATTAAAGACACGCTTCTTTTCTGGGGAGAATCATTGACTTTAAAACTTGGCTTTAAAAGCCTCACACAGAAAAGATGTTTTCTTCGGCACCAATCAGATAATTGTACCTAGTAGATCATAAAGTTCAACCCTCCAGGGCCCAGAAACCAGGGCAAGAGAAACTCCTAATGCATTGTGATCTGTTCATGACCTTCTTAGAAAAGAACAGCTCAGTTTTCCCTGAGGAATGCACTTTCAAATGCATCTCTCTTCACACCCTTAAGAAATAACCTCTTCCCTTGGACCACACTGGACATAATGAATGGAAGAACACTGAATGAAGAGGCAGTCAGAGCAGCAAGCCTATTTAAATGGCTGACCAAACCTTTCCGAATTGTGTGTGTGTGTGTGTGTGTGTGCGCGCACGTGCGTGTAAATGAACGGACGTGGGCCATATGGGACACAGCTGGTAATATCAACAGAGGTAATGCTGGCACAGTAGAGGGACACAGGCTTGAATTAGGTCATGCCCTGGATGCAGTTCTCAGCTCCTGAAGATGAGACCCTGGCAATCATTTCCTGCCCCCAAGGGGGAACAATCTGGTCTGGCATCTGGCCCCAAATGATTGGTTAACTCCTGAGAGAAGGAACCTCAGGCCCGGTGGAGGCCAAGCTTCCTTCACCCGGAGCTTAGGGCTTGTTACTTCACAGATAGAGGAAGAGGGCATTGTATGGCAGCTGAAAAACAAAACAAACCCAAAAAAAACCCAGAGAAAAAAGGAGGTTTTATTCCTTCTTTTCCTCTATCTCCTGGCCTAGGAAGACACTTTTCTGTCCCCTATGGGCACGGATTCTGAGGACAGAAGCAACAGAGATACATATGGAAGCACAGCTTCTCCTCAAAGAGAAAAGACTCCATTCTGTTTAAAAAAGTAAATTCCCTTCTCTTTTAATATTTATCAGCCCTGTTCTTTCCTTGTGCTTCTCAAGGTCACTTTTATTTTTCAAATTCTAGGATTCTGTCTGTCAGGATTCCTCACTTTAAGTAGTTAATAATCTAAATAAAGAATAGAAAAAAACCCAAAAGACTCTCAAGTGATAAAAGGGGGAAGGGGAAGGGTGTGTGAGTGTGTGTGTGTGTGTGTGTGTGTGTGTGTGTGTGTGTTACCTTAATAAGATTAAACTGGGCAGGAATAAAACTATTCTCCTATTTCCCCTTCTTTTCGTCATCTGGACTTGTTAGAGTTAAAGCCCTTCCAAGGTTTTCCCAGTAAAAGCTGATGCCAGAATCATGGAGCTAGAAGGAAGCAAAGTTCTCATTTTATAGGGTAAGAAAGTGAGTCCTAAATTGACTCATTTTCTAATTGGCAGTGACGAATAGGGTCACACAGAGGTGTGGGCAGTGAGCACCTTGTCTGTCTTATGAGAGGGATCCACACGTGTGTGAAAAATTAAGGTCGTGGAGACCTTATCAGTGGTTTCCACTAAATACTAAACTGAAATTTAACTGGTTCAAGAGTAACTGAGATTCAAAGACTAAACAAAATGCATGATGAAGATTCGGAGAGGACCTTGACGTCGTATATGGAACAGAGTGGGGAACGAGAAGATTGTTACTATTTAATTCTGTAGCATTTTCGTTAGCATCATCCCTTTAATGAATGAACATGCATTTGGAACATCTCTTGCGGTTTTGCAATAGACAACACTCGTTTTGGCCTTCTGTTGACTAAACACTTCAGTGCTCTCCCTATTTTTGCTGTTTACTCTTGAATTCACTTTTCTAGGTTTTGTGCCCAAACTGCATGATCCTTTTGTGCGAGAAAAAGCACCCATAGGCACTAAAATGCAACTTTCTTCATCCTTTGATCTGTTCCTGGCAGGATGCAGGCAGCATCCCCTTTCCTCTCCAGTACTGCCGAGTGGGCTGTGAAGCTGCCTTTCCCGGGGCTGCCGAGTTCAGGCTGATGGTCATTTCCACTGGTTTAAATGAATGCCTTTACCTGGCAGATAAAAGCGTCAGGGTCTGGAAGAGTTCCAGGGCCTCCCCTGTGCTTGGAGGAAACCGTGGTGTGTGTGCAGGCGCACTGTGTGTTCCGTGGGTTTGGTGCAGTGCAGCAAGCTTGTGTTGATGCTTGCATCGGCTCTGTGCTCCACTGAGCGAGTGGGAAGTGCTCACTCACTTCTGTGCAAGGGCTGTGTGTGTATTATATGCATGTATGCATTTGTGTGGGTGCATGTTTACTTTTCTTTAAATCCCATTAACCAAGTGTCAAGTACATCTGCGATTACTTACTTAGCAAGGTTACTATTTCTGGTGTCCCATTTTTATCCAGGTCTTGGAAAATTCACTACATTTTTGCTGATACTTTGGAGTGCTCCTTTTCCAAGGTCTCTCTCTCTCTCTCTCTCTCTCTCTCTCTCTATATATATATATATATATATATATATACACATATATATAAAAATATATATGTATATATATATATATATGAATGAAACCCTCCTAGTTCATATATGAATGGCTCTGAGGTTTGGATATTTACCATCTTCTGCCCCCGGTACCACTCCAGGTACAAGGCCCCACTCCAGTCCCGCTGTCCAGCACGTTTTCCGAATCTAGACATTCTAATTGTGCAAGGACAGAAATCAGAACCAGGAAGATATTTGATATTTAACAGACCAATCTTTTTATTTCACAAATGGGGACATGGACGTGGACAAATGAAATGACTTGTTCTAGGTCACGCAGGTATAACCTGGGTCTACTGACCTTTAGTCCAATTTATTTTTTCTGACATCATTGCATTGAATTTTTCTAGAAGATTATGAGAAGGTTGAATTTCCCCCAGTATGTCCTCTAAGTTTCTTTAGTGCCATGGCTGTTACCCAACAGATCACTGGAGCTCTTTTAACTTCTTTTGAAAGTTGTAAGTTTGAAATCAGTACACTCAGTTAAGTTATATCTAATCAGATGTTCCTTAATGCTCATCATAGTGATTTGCACATAGTAGGTGCTCAATAAATATTGAATCAATTTTGTAATCAGATGGAATGAAAAGTGGGAAGTTGACTAAAGCTTTCTGTTATTGTTGTTAAATACAAATATTCCCAGTTGTCCACTTGGCATCTGTGAGGCCCACCGTTTGCCAATGGAGAGGATCTCCAGTATCCTCTGGGAGAGAGCTGCCATGGTTCGAGTGTTTGGAAAGCTTTTAACTAAAACGCTCCTCTAAAGATTGTCCAGGAAAAGACATCCTCAAGTAGCTGTACCTTTATGCCGCTGGCCTAGCCTGACTGGCTTCTGTAGAACAGCAGGATGGGTAGGAGGGTCTGTTCCAGGGTCAGTTCCATCCTGAGCTGTTTGTTTGTTGTGAGACACTAAGCTAGTTACCAAGCCTTTGTAAGGTTCCTCATCTGCAAAACAGGGTGCTATGGGGCCGTCGTGCACAGATGCGTGGAAGAACTCGCCCTTGAACCTGAAACACTGCAGGCTCCTAAGACGTGCTTGCTTCTATTAGAGTGCTGCTGTGGGGATTAAGTTGTTATTACCTGTGTGACCTTAGCACATTACTTACGTTCTTTGTGTCTCAATTCCTTCATCTGTAAAAGGGGGATGATACTAGAGGTTGAGTCATAAGGTTGTTATGAAGATTAAATGAATCAATATGTGTAAAGCGCTTAGGACAGTGCCTATCACCTGCTAACATACATACACATACACTCAAAAAAATCAGCAATTTCTATCGCTATGTAAAGTGGTTAGTGCAGTAGCTAGGCCATGATATTTACTCATTAAAGTAGCTCTTCTTGGGCTTCCCTGGTGGCGCAGTGGTTGAGAGTCCGCCTGCCGATGCAGGGGACACGGGTTCATGCCCCGGTCCGGGAAGATCCCACATGCCGCGGAGCAGCTGGACCCGTGAGCCATGGCTGCTGGGCCTGCGCGTCCGGAGCCTGTGCTCCGCAACGGGAGAGGCCACAACAGTGAGAGGCCCGCGTACCACAAAGAAAAAGAAAAAAAAAAAAAAAAAAATAAAGTAGCTCTTCTTATTTACTCTTTCCTCCCTTTTAGAAGAACTGGTCCATAAAAATAAGTGGTTTCACTTTAACAACATTTCTGGATCTTGAACGGTGTTTATTTTTAAAAGACCAAGTTATAAGCCTGTGTTTGTAACTCCACCTTTAAGTTAAAAACGGAATTTGTTGGTGTATTAGTTTTCTATTACTGTTGTAACTTATTTTTACCACAAACTTAGTCATATAAAACAACATAAGTTTAATGTTTTACAATTCGGTAGGTTACAAGTCCTGTATGGGTCTCACTGGCTAAAATCAAGGTGTCAGCAGGCTGGGTTCCTTTCTGGAGGCTCATCCAGATGTTGACAGAACTCAGTGCCATGTGGTTGGAGGGTCCAGGTTTCCATTTCCTTGTTCACTGTTCGTAATGATGCTGGCGAGTTTTGTAGGTGGTATTGTCAAATGGCTCAGCAGACAGGGAAGCTTGTGTGGGTTTTTGTTTTTGTTTTTTGTTTTTTGGTGGACTTTGCTTCTTGGGATTCAAGGGCCTCCCTTAGCATTGAGCGGCCTCTCTCCAGCCTTTGCACGTAGCCACATACATCTCAGAACCAGCAACAGGGTACCAAGTCCATCCAATGCTGCCGTTTCTCTGACCACAGCCAGGAAATGTTCCTCACCTTTAAGGACACATGTGATCAGATGGGGCCCGCCTGCATCATTCAGGTTCTCTTGCCACCTAGGGGTCCTTAACCTTAATCCCATCTGTAAAGTCCTCTTTGCAATGTATGATGACGTATGCATAGGCTCTGGGGATTGGGATGCAGACATCTTTGCAGGGAGGTATAGCTCTGCATACCACAGTTAGAATACCGAAAAATGACTCTGGCCTGTGAACCTGGTTAATTGTGGATAGTTTAAGCCCCAAATTTCATTGTTCAGAAGGTGAAAAAGCCAGAATACCTCACCAGAAGACACACTGATTTCTCTCTTCATTCTTTTGGTCTTGTGGGCCCTTAGAACACACTTATTTGATTCCTCTTTCAGCGATATTTCCAGCACAGTCTTATTTCATAGAAGCTTCCGATTTGTTTGTGGCATACTTCTGTCAGTTCTTGCTTTGTCAAAAGTCAGCTGTTCATCAGGAGACCTTCCACTTAAAGATCAAGCTCAAAGGTCATTGTTTTCGGGTTTCCCTGGTGGCGCAGTGGTTGAGAGTCCGCCTGCCGATGCGGGGGACATGGGTTCGTGCCCCGGTCCGGGAAGATCCCACGTGCTGCGGAGCGGCTGGGCCCGTGAGCCATGGCCGCTGAGCCTGCGCATCCGGAGCCTGTGCTCCGCAACGGGAGAGGCCGCAGCAGTTAGAGGCCCGCGTACAGCAAAAAAAAAAAAAAAAAAAAAGCGTACTGCTAAAAAAAAAAAAAGGTCATCATCACTCCTTTTCTGCAGTGCTCTGTTCAGCCTGCGTATGGCGTACTTCTGTCCAGAATTTAGGATTCTTTTCTCTGTCTTTCCTTCCATCATGTGTCTTCCCTCAGCTGTGACATTTCCCCTGCCCCAACAGTGTCTGTGTGCAGGTCTGGGTCCCCTGCTGCACTGTGAGGTCCTTCACAGCTAGAATTGTTCCTTAAAATGCTTTGCATCCTTAGTGTCTGATACAGTGCCTGATAGAAGAGAAGCATGTAAAGCGTGTTGGTTGTATCCCAGTGCACTGATTAGAAAATGACTATTTGTCTGTCACTCAGTGGTTATCTGTTGGCCAAGCACAGGGTGCAAAACTTGGGACCAGAGGCAGAGCCATAAATAGACACAGTTCTGGTACCCTAGGGGTTGGCAGCCTAATTTCTAGGGAAGCATCAAAGTGATACATCTCTGACAAAGCAAGATGTGCATTCCTCATGAGGAGATGGATGCAAAGTGCTTTATTTGAGGGCAAGAGAGGTCACTGAAATTATTAACTCTTTATCTATTAAATACTTTTCCAGAGCTTCAAAACAGAAGCCAAATATTATTTCAGGTCTTCAGTCTTCAGTTTTAGATTTATAGCACCTCTTCCCTATATTAATGCATAATATACCAAGATCAGAGTAGATATTGGCAATATTACATGCCTCTATAAGTTGGGTGCACATCATTTCATCTGTTTACTTGAATTTCTTATATTGTCTGCAATTGGCAATTTGCGTTCACCTGTTTCAGGTCACTTTAACATCAGTCCAAGGCAACAGAGGATTAGTTGAGAATGACTGATGTCACGTGCAGAATAATTTATGTTCAGATTTCTAGTTTGTTACCCAAAGCAAACTTATGTTTTTATAAGAAAGTACAGCAAGTATACAGATCCATTTACAATGCTATTCTCGTGTTAATGCCAGATTCAACCTTAAGGTGAACGTTTCTGTCTTGATCTTGTTAGTTTCTTCATAGTCATAGCCTGGCATTGTCTTCAATCTGTATTGCACTTCATTCTTCTGTTTCTGTCCTAGAAATGTGCATTCAATTGGTTATTATATTTTAAGTCAGGGTTATTTCATTAACAGCAGAAAATTATGTTTCTTAGCATTTCTTAGAGTTCAGAGTTTAAAGTTCAAAGTCTTTGGAGCTCCATTTTCTATAGTTTAAGCTATTTGTGCTATTACACACATTTGTTGAAGCGCTGACATTTAGGGCTTTACTGAAGGTCAGAAAAAGTCAGCTCATAACCTTCTTTCTTTTTTAAAAAAAAACAACCCATAATCAAAACTTTCAACTTTGTAAGAAGACACTCCTTATTTTATCTTATATTCCACATGTATTTTGGATGCTGAGTTGTATTTATATACAGTTCTTCTTGTTACAGGGCTCATGACTTTTTAGATTTACTTCCTTATAAATGGATTTTGAATGCATATTTTCTTGGCTATCTTTTGCTGCAAAACAGATTACCCTAAAACTCGGTGGCTTCAAAGAAGAAACATTTTATCTTTCATACAGTTTCTGGGGGATGGGAATTCAGGGGTATCCTAGCTGGGTAGTTCTAGCTCACGGTCTTTCATGAGGTTGCATTTAAGATGTTGGCTGAGGACACAGTCATCTGAAGGCTAATTGAGGGGGGAGAATCTTCTTAGTCGGCTCACACACCTGGATAGCAAGTTGGTGCTGGCTGTTGGCTGGAGCCCTCAGTTCCTTCCTATGTGTACTTCTTCCTACGGTTGCTTTAGTGTCCTCATGGTGTGATTGCTGGCTTCCTCCAGAGCTAAGGGTCTAAGAGGGCAAAGAAGACCCCACAAGGTCTTTAGGTCCTAGCCTTAGCCACAAAGGCATGTCCTATTCAGTGCACGAGGAGGCTATAAAAAAGCATGAATACCAGGAGGCAAGAATCACCGGAGTCCTCGTGAAGGCAGGCTGTCACACCCCTATCCTTCTTTCTTATTCCGTAAGCCTGTCTGACTGTGTAACTGCTGATTTTGCATACTTAGAAAATATGTTTTACATTTACTTAGGCTTGAATAGAGAACCTGGGTCAGGTAGGCATGAGGAGCCAGAACATAAGGTAGCAGTACTGGAGATAGTAGGGCTGGATTCAGAATCAGAGTAGCCGCAGGAATCTGGGTCAGGAAGACAAGTCCAGAGAATAGTAGGTATTGAACCAGGCACATTTCAGGGCAGCTGCCTCCTTTGATCAAGAGAGTTTGTGGGGTTACGTAGGCAGACAGGACTGTGGGGAATGGATCCTAGAGAGCTGGGCAAGAAGCACCCCTAGCTGTTTATCTTCTGAGAGGATATTTAATCTAATGGGTTTTTCTGGTTTGTGTATGTGCTTATGGGGAATTGGGTTTGGTAGCACCCTGGCAAATAGATTTTTAACAACCTGAACTTGAGCATCCACAAAGGCCAACTAGCTTTTGGTAACTAAATGGAAGATAGGAAAATTCCAGACCTACAGTGGTGGTATCCATTTAGCAAGACAGTGAAGTTATACCAAATCTCTGTTGGGAAATGCAGTGTTTAGAAATCTACATAGCTTTTTATTCTTTTCCATTATGGTTTATGACAGGATACTGAATATAGTTCCCTGTGCTAACCAGTAGGACCTTGTTGCTTATCTGTTTTATAAATAGTAGTTTGTATCTGCTAACCCCTAACTCCTTATTTATCCTTCCCCCACCCCCTTTCCTCTTTGGTAACCATAAGTTTGTTTTTACATAGCCTTTTGAACCTGATAAGTTATCATTTAGTATTGTACCTACTGTGTGGAGTTTAATTTTTAATAACACTAGCTGCTGACATTTATTAAGTGCTTAATGCATACTAATGTCACTATTGAGGTTCATCCCAGTGACACAGCTATGAGATGGGTGGAGTCAACTTAGAAAAGCAATGGACTGTGGAGTGTCCATCTCAAGCCCACCACCCATGGCCCTGGGAGCGTCAGTGAGTTATCTGACCTCTACAAGCCTTGATTTCCTCATCTATAAAATTGGGGATTAAAAGAATTTACCTCAGAGATTTTTGTGAAGGTTTAGTAAGGCAAACGTGTAGAGCACTCAGTACGCCTGATAGTGAACACTCAGTACATGTTAGCTTTTAGTTTTCATATAAATATCCTTTCTCAAATTTCAACGAATTCATTTATTCAACAATTATTTACTGATTTCTTTTTATATGCCAGGCATATTTTTGGGTTTTGGGGAACAGAAGTGAATAAAATGTCCAAGATCACTATCCTCACGGGGTGGTGCTTATAGCCATAAAGTAAGCCCAAAAATATAAATGTGAAGTATATAAGATGGTGATAAATTCTGTATAGAAAATACAACAGAGAAGGATGAAAGCAAGTGCTGTATTTGGGAAGAGGATGCTATTGATATTTTGTATAGGATCATCAAGGAAATTCTCAATGACATATGCCCAGAGAACTGGAAGAAGTGAAGGAAAGAGTTATGCAGGTATCTGGGAAGACATTCTAGGCAAAGGGAGCAGCAGGTGCAAAGGTCCTGAGGTGGTGGCACACTTGGCATGTTGATAAACATCAAAGAGTCCACTTCAGGTGGAACAGAGTGAGTGAGGGAGTGGTAGGGGGGATGATGTCAGAGAGACAGTGGGTGGTCAGCTCATTTAGGGTTCTGAAGGTCCTAGTGGGGAGTTTGCCTTTAACTACTAGAGGGATCGGAAGACATTGGAGATTTTCAGACGAAGGAATAATGATGTGACTTACATTTTACAAGGATCGCTCTAGCTACTGTGTTGGAATAGACTTCAGGGGCCAGAGTTAAAAGTAACACTATTGAAATGGTCCAGGAACAAAAGAGTGGTTGCTTGAACCAGGGAGGTTTTGGTGGAGGTGGTAGAAAAGAGGTCCAATTCTGGACATAGATTGAAAGTAGAGTTGACAAGAGTCAAGGAGAACTCCAAGATTTGGGGGCTGAGCAAATGGAAAGGTGGAGTTGCTTATTGGGATGGGGAAGTTTGCGGGAGGACGTCGGAGCTGTGATCAAGAGTCTGGTTTCAGACATCCTAAGTTTGAGAAGCTTTTTAGAGACGTTTAAGTGGTGATGGTGAATAAAGAGTTGGATCTCTACGTCTAGAATTCAGGGGATAGGGTGGGGACTGGAGACTTAACTTTGGGAGTGGTAAGTCATTGACTGAATCCATAGCTGAGGAGTCAGTGTAGATGGGGAAGAGGAGTGGTGTGAGGATGAGCCAATGTTTGTCGAACACACGAACATCTGATAGGAAGGAGGACGAAGAAAGCCTACTTCCTGAAGGCGCGCGAAAGAGAGAAAAGCAGTTATAGTCAACGCTGCTGACATATTGAGTGAGATGATGACTGAGGATTAACCATTAATAGGTCTGCAACATGGTGCACTCCATTTGACCTTCTGGAAGAAACAATGAAAAAAGCTGGATATCATATTTTAAAACCTTTTTGAATTCTCCATGAGCTGGTGAGGAAGCAAAGAATACTCAGGGAGAGAACCTCGTACCGTGGCAATGCTCTTGAGTAGGCAGTACGAGAAAGGTTTGGCTTGTAGGTGGAGGAGGCTTTATATTGAAGCTTGGACATGTCAACAGAAGTCACCGGAAGGAGGCAGCCTATCTGGGCGCACATGCAGGTGCTTGGAAAATAGTGGTGGGAGCGTGTGAAAGTGGGGGAGAGTGGAGTTCTGAGGAAAAAGGAAGTCTAAAATAATCTCCAGGGAATATTGTAGGCTTGCCTTCCATCACTGACCACCCGCTAGAGATTAGCAGTCGTGATTTTAAGGGAGCATGCCGGGCAAGCTGGGTGCTTTTCTCCAGTTATGTTCAGCTGTGTGGGCACAGGGTAGACCGGGTTTTGGCTGGTGGGTCAAAGTGAGAGGGGGTAAGGCAGGGAGGGGCGATTATGATGATGCCCCATGGAATCCACGTGGGTAAGGCCAGATGAGAGGGCGGGAGGAGGGTGAGGGAAGCTTAGAAATCAGAGCCTTCTGTTTTCCCACTTTGCCGGTGATTATAATCTATCTCCTCTAATAATTTGTATTTATCTCTACATTCCCCAATTGCTTATAAGCCCATGTCTCATTCTTTGATGTTTCCAACATACTCTGTAGCAGTTTTTTCCTCCAAAGTAGGAAATCCATAACTGTCATTTGGTTTGCATTTTCATATTTTTCTTAGTCATTATATGTCAGTTGCATTATGTGAAATTTTATTGAAAACTCTTTTAAAAAGTCAGCTCCACATAAATATGTATAAGGAACTGTTCTGCTCCAAAACGCTACTTTTGATTATAGATATATCAGCACAGCTGAGGTAAATTAAACTTTTGACGATATGGTCAATTTTATCAATTAAGTAGTTGGATGAAAAGAAATATTTTAATAAAGTATTTGGCCTGAACTATTTGATTTGAGCTGTGTACATTTAATCAAATTGACCTAACACTTGCCAATTTTCCATTTTACTTTGAGGAAAGCCTAGAAGATGAAAAAAGGCAATCACCTTTTTCTTTTGAAAATAATATTTTTATAACAGTTATCAATTTGAAATTTTATTAAAGCTAGGCGTGTGTGTGTGTGTGTGTGTGTGTGTGTGTGTGTGTGTGTGTTTTGGTAAGGGGTTCGTGGGGTCAAGAATAGAACATGGAATGAAAAAAGTTAGGTCAGAGGTCACTGATTGGCAAAGGAGGTCTAAAAATATCCTCTTGTATGTGACTGCCTAACATCAAAGACTAACAACCAAGCGGGTAGCCTTGAGGTCAAGCAATACATGCCTTTCATCATCAGCTCTGTATTGTACACTTTCTCGTGTGCGGTGCTATGCTAGGTGCTAGGGCCATAGTAATTAAAACAGATAAACAGAAAGATAAGATTCTTGCTATCATGGGGTTCAGAATCCAATGGGGCTATAAATTAGAATCCCTGTAGAGAGAGAATGGGCAAATTTGGATAACTGACTAAATGTGGGGTGTTAGGAAGAGAGGGTTGTAGACAATCACACAGAAGCTTGATCCTGAGAAGATGCTGGCTTAACTTATGTCGGGAATCCGAGAGGACTGCAGAGTCTGGGGAAAGATGCTGATTTAGATGAATCGAGATTAGTTGAGAGGTCCGTAGAGATTTGTATGGAAACGTCCAGTGGGAATTAGGTGAGAAGCCAGGACACATACATGCGGCTGCTGCAGTTTCTAGGTGGAGGGAAGGAAGGATGTGAGGAAGCAACAGGAAGGTTGGTGGGAGTGGTGAGTTAGGAGCCGGGCTGTAAAGAGAAGGATGTTATTGTCGCTGCATCCATGAAACAGTCAGTGCTAGTGTACTTTATGTCATTTTAGTTTTTGAATATGAGGTCTCTATTTTCATCACACAGCAGATTTGAAATTATACGGGAATGTACCAGGAAATAGAAATATGTTCTAAAGGTAGAATAGCTAGCTCTGAAAATGTCAGTTAAATCAAATTTCATTTCCAACACTTGAAAGATGAAATGCATATACCAACAGCAGTTTGTTTAGGGACAAGATCAGCGAGCTTTTCAAGTTTAACTGCATTTCTGTGTTTGGTTTATGTATTTGCTTTTCTCCCTGACGTTCCTAAAACATTGCTGGGGGACACTCACATTTTGTGAGCTAAGTTGATGTACTCTCAAAATCTGGCCTTCCTTGGACCTAGGGAATGTCTGCTGTACTGCCCAGCCCATCTTGTCTGCCTCTTTCCTTTTCATGTGGTACTTTTCATCTCAAGGTTAATTCTTGTGGGAAGCGCAGGAGGGGAAATAGGAGGAGCCTTTTGCCTTCCTGAGACTTTGCTCGTGGACACCCCCTTCGCTCACTCGCTGCCTTTCCTTCTGTCTTCACCTCCCACCCTGCAGTTGGTCTCCTCCCCAGAGCTGGGAGAGGGGGGCGGTGCCGGGTCGTGAGTAGAAACCCAGGAGCCCCAGCAGTTCTCTTCCTGTTTGATTTCCCTCTCAGTATCTTGCCTACTTGCCAGCTGGTATTTCTGGCAATAGTCTGCTCATAATGGAAACGTAAAAAGTCCAGCCAGACCTACGTGCACGCTGCAAATCCTAGCCTTTAAAACTTGCATATTGCCTAATCCTAGGAAGCATCGATTTTGGATCCTCTGTACTGCTTTCTATTCCTAAGGGATAGTTAGTATCCATTTTGGCTCTCTCGATTTGTTCCTCAAGTGTATTTTTATAAATGCCCTATTTAAAAAATTATTTCTCCGAAGTGTATCCCAGACAAAACCACACTAATTTTTAAAGAACATTTGTGGGGGCTTGCATAGCTGAATGGGTAAATAACCATTTAATTCCTTTTGTGGTATCTTTAGAGCATTTTACTGTTCATTTTGCTTAGAAAATTCTTTCAGCTTGGTACTATTCAACTTTGATTAGAATGAGTTTTCTACCGATGTAGAAAGAAACAGCTTTGTCACCATCATCGAGAAAGTGAGATTCTGTTGGGAAGGGTAAAGTATGTCTTAGTGATCTTGCTTTCAGCACAATGGAAGAAACAGATTCACATCCAGTGTACTCATCTGGTGCAGAATTTATTGCCTAGAAGCCAAGAGAGAAGCACCTCACATTGACTCAGTTTTCATCCTCACTCCTATTTAGAGTTCTTTAAAAAGAGACTCACTTCATTCTGAGGAGATGATATTGTTTTCCCAGACACTGAATTTAAAACAAACAAACAAACATTTTCAAGTTCCCTTGTTCTTAGGGATTTTTCCTCCCGCTTTCACGGGATGCTTTACACTGTTCATCTAAGAAGGAACTTGGACGAATTTGCTTCTTATGAGCGGCACAGAATAATTAGGCAATTACCCTTGCGTCTAGAATCCACTGGGGGGGAAAAGTGACAGAATTGCACAATGGGTTCATTATAAAACAGTGCAAAATAAAAACCTGAGCTTACCAGTTAAGTGGAAAACAGCTCAAAATGGACTGTAAGGGACTGCATGAAAGATGAAAGTAAAAATCATTTTCAGTAGAATGCCTTGGCTAGTCAATTGGGATCAGTGGTAATTGTTTCATTGAAAAGATGAGTTAATGAAAAAGGCAGTAAAACAGGGCAGTTATTAAAAATGATACAAGTGTACCTTAAACATTTTATTTTATATTAAATATATAAGTGGTCATTCAACAGTCCTTGGAGATAGCCCCATAGTGTTTTCTTTGATTTTGGTTGAACTGATTTGAATTCCTGCAGAAATCACACCCATGATCTATGATTTCTAATTTTGGTATCTTTAAGTGGAGCAGAACTTGAAGGATGTAAGCAATCTGAGTGCAGAATTCTTCTTGACTTTCTTGACATTTTCTCCTAATCTTTTGTGGTACAAGAACATACATCTTCAAAGGAGTATTTTTAGCCATTTGCCTTTATCAGGTTTTTTTCAAGCCATTCAATCTATTTTTTCATAGAAATAATGACTCTCTCTTTTGCAGTTATACTTGTGACTTCAAAAATAATTAAATTACGTAATTAAAATAACAAGTACAACTGGTATAAACAAGATTGGGGACCTGTGTTAGTAGGAACAGAACCCCATTGCATGGACGGTCTGTGAGGGCATCCCAGCCATGTGGTCAGCATCCGGTAGGCATCTATCACATTCCTCTGTACAACAGAAGAAATGAAAAACAGTTGGTTAATTCAATTATTTGGATCCATAGATATCAGTAAAATAAAAGGAATGACTCTTTTATTTTTAAGAAAACTTTTATTTCAGAAGTTTTAGATTTACAGAAAAGTTGCAAAGTTGGTAGTACATGGAGTTCCCATATACCCCACATCCAGTTTTCCCTTACTTAGCATCTCACATGAGTGTGGTACATTTGTTACAATTAATGAACTCATACTGATGCATTGTTATTAATCCAAGTCCATACTTTATTAAGCTTTCATTAGTTTTTACTAATGAAAAACTAATGAAATGTTCTTTTTCTTTTCAGGGATTTCATCCAGGATACCTCATGACATTTAGTAGTCATGTCTCCTTAGGCTTCTCTAGATTGTGATGGTTTTGCAAACTTTTCTTGCTTTCGATGGCCTTGACAGCTGTGAGGGGCACTGGTCAAATGTTTTGTAGAACGTTCCTCAGTTTGGTTTTGTCTGATATTTTCCTCACGTTTAGCCTGGGCTTAGGGGTTTTTGTGGGGAAGATCCCAGAGGTAAAGTACCACTCTCGTCACATCATACGAAGGGCACCTCTCAATACAATCAATATAATTTATCACTGTTGTTGTTGACCTTGATCACCTGACTGAAGTAGTGTAGTCAAGTGTCTCCTCCGCTGCATTTGTGTGATTTTTATACTCGGAGGGTTTGCTACAGAGAAATGAGAACATGTGCAGGTAGGTGAATTCTTTCAACCGTGTTCTCTTCATGATAGAGTTAGATAGTTTGGCCTCTTTATGAGGATTTTGTGAGTAGCTGAAAGAAATGCACTTAATGTCATCTTAGCACTCCTACTGAATTCCAGTTTCACTGTCTTGTTTCTTGTTTCTTGAGCTTTAGTATCTAACTGAGGGAAGCACAGGCTCCAAAGATGTTTTTTTGGCAGTGGTTTGGAAGGAAAATGGAACGCTTTGGTTGTACAGTTGTGCTTTTTCAGTTGCACGATTCAGGATTTCAAGCTCGACTAAATGTGCCATTCCTTGGTTCAGTTTTATTTGAATCTGTGGTTAACGTTTTCTTGCAACTTAAAAGTTTTCTCACAACTCTTGGGTGCATTTAGCAGAAATGTATTGCGTACTTGATAATCACCTTGCAACATATCAGTGGATGACCAAGGCCAATTAAGCATTGATAAGTCCACTGTCCAATTGTAAGCCATCCCTATGATGGAAAGTGATTCCAATACGGTATAGAGAAAAGTTTTGCACTATTGGCCCAAGCTGCAACCACGACCTCTCATTTCTCATGCTTCACAGAAGAAGTTGCACAAAACCTGAGAAACAATCTTTTAATAAAGAATCAGACGCCTACACTATGCTAATCTATTGGAAACATTTTAATATAGAACACAAAGAGATCTCTAAACCTCAGAGACCATCTGTTGCCTTTTGTGGGCCTGGAGATTGTGAGGATGTTACACAAACTTCCTTTTACCCAGAGTTATATGGTGAGAATGTGAAAACTTTACATTTTAGAATTGAAATTCATCTACCTTTCTTAAATAATAACGGTTTTCTAACTCTCAGAAAAGAACAGAAACACTGGTCCTGGCACTTTAAACTTAATCCTACGTTATCAGTGTGAAAGGAAAATAAGGCTGAGGTCAATTCTCTTCAAGGTTTAATCTCCTGTAGCCCCAAAGGACTTTATTTTTCAACTTAATCTTGGCTGAATACAGAATGTATGCACCTGTTTTCCCAATATCTACACCACGTGGACAACCTCAGTGTGGACTTAATAACCTTGAGCAGATGAATGATGTGAACAGCTTACTGACCATTCAGACGTTATCTTACCGTCCTATGTTGTTGTCTTGGTTCTTTGCCTATTGCCAGGGTATTTGCTTCCACTGATACCATAGTATGAAATGACACATTTTGGAAAGAAGCAGCATGGCACTGTGAAAACACCTTTGGAAGGGAAATCCTAAGACATCGGTTTTACAGTTCCCTCTGTCACTTCTAATTCTAAGATCTAAAGATCCTAACCTTTGACCTGTAGTTGCCTGCGGGAGATTGAGACAATTATAACTGCTTTGCTTATCTTTAGGAAGGTAGTTTTAGGATCCCGTGGATGCTAATTGTGCAAATGCATTATAAACCACACAGTGCTGGAAAATCAAAGGAAAAGAAAGAATGGGAGTCTGCTAAATGGCAAGGGAAAGTCTACAGGAATCCTTTCTACCTACACCACTATTAGGTATCACAGTGCAGGGTGTGGTGAAGACCTGTGCTGTTAAAAAAAAGTGGACCTGAGGGACAGAGAAAAGAGTGAATTTATCCATAGTGTTGAGAACATCCCCATGCCTGAAGCTTAGATTACAAATGTACTTCAGCGGCATCAGAATTATGAGAACTACAGTTAGTTGTTTAACAAAAACCTGGTGACAATAATCGTGATGATTAAGAATCCACTATAGAAATTGGAAGTTGGACAACAGGACTTCTAAGGTTCTTCCTGGTTTTGAAATCCTCTGGATGGCCACTTACAATGATCAAACCAATGACTTAAGCTGAAGTGAACCATAGACTAATGGGGGAAAAACAAATAAAAATAAATATTTTAAAATATTTTGAATAATATGCTTTCACATCTAAATAACTTCAGCTTTTAAGACGAGAACATTAATGGAGAGCTCACTGTGTGCCAGACGTTGTTCTCAGTGCCAACCTAATTCAGTAATCCTCACAGCCACCCAATGAGGTAGATGAGGAAACCAAGACACAAAGAGAAGGAATGACTTGACGGAGGTCATGCAGCTGGTTCTGGGGAACCAGGACTTGGACAGAGGCCATTGAACTATAAATATTAAACAAAAATGAAATTGGGAAGACGTCACTAATAGACTCGGGACAAAATAGCTATTTGGGCAATTGGGAAAATAGTGGAAATAAAAAAGGAAGAGGGGCTAACCAACTGACAATTCAGAACCAGTAACTACTTAAATGTTCAAAGACAAATGACAGAATATAAGACAAGAGAATGCCATGGTATAAAAGGAAACATCCTGGAAATTAATATTTGGAATGTATTTATGTTTAAAGTTAATATTAGGTAGTGAATGGCAAGTATTTAAACATTTTTTAAATAAGGCCATTCCAGTAGTTATCCTAATCATATTCAGGATATGTAGTTTTGTTTTGTTTTGTTTTTTTAATCTGTTTCTGAGGAAAGACGAGTGGAACACAAAGTTTAAGTCGTGGAGAAAAGGGCTTATTATTTTAAGTTTAATTCTTAATAGGAAAAGCATGTGATCATATTGAGTAAATATACTTTCTCACTGGCTTCAGTACTTTAGTTCATAACCAGACCATAACTTTATGTCATAAGATTTTGACTAAAGGAACCATTTGTGTTATGATAACATAAAAATCGCTCTGTTCCATTTGTTAAGAATTCTGTTTCCTGGTATTGTAGATGTTGTTTATTTATTTCATACTTCAGGTTTCTACTTCTGCATTTCCCTCCCTGAATACTCATGAAAGATTGCTGCACCTGTGACACATCGCATGATTATTTCCCTCCTCTGTGTGCTCAGTTTGTATATTATTGTATCATGACATTTTGAATCAAGAGCTGCTAGTTCCAAGCTGCTGTCAGCAGCCGATGCCCAAAATATTCATTGTAACACTTCTCAGCATGCGAGAGCACTTCAAATCACAGAGATGGGATTTCCAGGCATTATTCTTTTCTTTGTTGCGTATTATACAGCAGAAAGAATGCAAAACAAAGGGAGATTTATTAGAAAATAATGCCACGGGAAGATGTTGTAAAACAGGCGAGTCACCGTTCGTGGAGGTCGTGAAATTCAGTACTGCTTTAGAGATACCGTCTCCGAGGCCTGCTCCCCTTTCTTTCTCTCTTCTCAGACGGTTTTCAAGTGGCACGTTTTTGCAGTCTTTGATTACATTAAAGTGCAGACTATTTACACATCTGGAAGTAAGCAACACCCTCAGCAGAGAACCAGGAAATGAGATGTGGAGCTGACGTTTGCCTCAGAGGTGGCCCCTTTATGTTAACACGCTGGTCAAGACAAATGTAGTCCTCGTGGTAGGACCAGGGCAATGGCAGGCAAGGGAGGCTTTCTTCTCTAAAGAAGAGCAATTAAAAAACAAATTCAATAAGTGAGGTTTGTCCTTTCCTAATATTGAGAGTGCTGAGCCTGCAAACACCAGCAAATCTCTACTACATTAATTCATTTTGCAAAGTGAATGCTGAGACCTGGTAGCCAACTGACAAGATGCCAGAACATGTCACGGCAGAGAGGAGAGGGTCTTCAGTGGCGTTTTTGGATACCTGACCTCCATCTGTCACCATCTTCTGGAGGAAGAAACACGGAGCCTGTTGATTGGGGAGTGAAGGGGAGATGGTTACCAGAGATGGAAAAGTGGGGTTAGTGAGGGGACTGCAATTTGTGGATTCTTTTTTCTACAGCCTGAAAAACTGGGGGCTAATAATCTTCCCTCCCTTCGTCTCTGATTCTGGAGAGACTGTGAACCAAGGGCTGTGGAGGAGGGCATGTGTAGTTTTCATCTTAGCCTGTGAATACGTATCAAGTGCTCCCTTATCTCTGGTTTCTGCACAATGTCTAACAAAGAGGGCCAAATGCCACACATGTCACTGGAAATTAACCAGCGCCATTGCTCTGGTCTACTGCACTCAGAAGAGGTGCCATGCCCAGACCACCCCTTGGCTCTCATTGTTGTCTTCTGCTTTACCTGCCCTGCCCTTCTTTACACAGATTGAATCCATATTTTAAAAAATATATTCATATAGAGATGTCTTATATCCTGCTGTGTGTCAAGCCCATTGTTTTAGGTGAAGTGATTTCTTTTGTCTGGTACATAAGGTTTTGTTAACTTTTGACTTGGAAATCACAAACTCTTACCAAAGCCTTAAAGGAAAAGCTAAGAATTAATGTTTTTTGAGTACTTAGTGTCTGATATCATAGTAAACACTTTATATATGAAAGCCTAGAACAAACTGATGTGCATGTCTTTTAAAAAAATAATAATCTACTCTTATCTGAGGAACCGGTTTAGGATACTGATCTCACATTTTCCTGTTGTATTTGAAATTCTGGAAGATAATAACATGAAAGACTTACCGTCAAGAAGAATAATACATTTAAATCTCCTGCTTTGAAAATGGTCATAAATTTCCATATTTATTTTGCTCTGGAGTGTATATTGTGAAATGTTTGACAGGTAAGATTTGACTTCTTTTAAACCCCATGAGTTTTTGCCAATTCATTTAAATTCGTAAAAGCAGTCCTTTTATTAACAACAACAACAAAGCCCCACAAGGCTTAGGCTTTCCTAAGTGGAGTATGATCAAGCCATTTTCAGAAATCCGTCAGCACGTTTCGGGTGTGACAACAGACTTCTGAATGAGAAGGCTAGTTCAGTATTGACCACTGATTCATGGTAAAAAATTAAATGCAAGCCAGAAGGAGGAATCTGCACCGGCTCTGGTCCGCTGGCCATTCTGCAGCTGTTGGGATTGGGGAAAAGGGGATCCAGGATCACCAGCCAGACTGGCTCTAACTCAGGTAACTGGAGAGTCAGCATTAATGTGCTGACTCATTGCAGTGACTCTGAAGCATTTCTCTCTTTTAAGTGCTTCCACATGTGTGCAGAGAGAAGGCTGGGTGGATGTCATATGGGCAAGTAGGAGGGGATCCTGGGGTCTTTCAGTCCCATTCGTGGTGGTCAGAACCAGAGGAGGGGAGGTCACTTGCTGAATCTGTCCAGCTGCACCATAGCTGCTAGGTTCTGAGCTCTGTCTTTTTTGCCAGCTTCATTTTTAGTATCTCATCCATCTTATTCAGATCAAGTCCTTGAAGTTCTTCCTCAGTTTTCCCAGTGTAGCTTGACAGCATGTAGGACTCTTAGCTCCGTGCATAATTACCTGGTTCTAAAAAGCTTTATTTATCAGTCCATCTATTTTAATTTATGTTTGTGAATTTATTTACTTTGGTGAATAGATAAAAATTTCTTGAGACAGGGAAGAAATAAAGCTCCACTAGGCTTCTGTTAGTACTGCTGTGAAATCTTCCACACATTTTTTCTCCCAAACTTTCTGAACACACTAGCAAGTTCCTCTCTCTGTGTTCCACTGAGATCTTTAAATACACTTTCTCTGCTCTAAAAGTAAGGATCAAGCCAATTGTATAAAATCCCCAGGGTGGTATCTGAAATCTGTAAACTTCAAAAGAAGAAAATGCTTAATATTAACTTTTAAATGATAGCTTACATAGGAAAGAAGATAATTCATAATGTTATTTTGAGTTATTGGGTAGTTAAATAATTTCAACAGTTTGTAGCTAAAAAGTTAGAGAATCTATATCAATTACTCTTTTTAGCAAAAGCATCTTTTTAGTACTTTTAGGGTCATGAACAAGAAAATATGCTGCTTACTGAAAAAAGACTATTGCTCAGTTTTAGTGTACTCTTTGTTTTGATTATTAATGTTTTTGTGTGAAAGTGATACAAAGTGAAAAAGAATAATGTTATTTTTTAAAATGTTATTGGTTAAATAACTTATATTTGAATTCTGCAACGTTTTAGGTTCCGCTGAGGGAAAATTATAAACTATCAATACATAAGCTTGCATAGGCACATAGAGCAGGTTTCTCTAAGACAGGGTGGCTCTCTGCTGCTGCTGCGTCATCTCTGGGGCACAGTGGCTCCAGCAAGGGCTGGTGATGATGGCATAGGATGAAAACGATGTGATGTAAAGGTAGGATGTGGAGGAACAAGGCAGTAAAACTGCTAGGCGAGGGTGACAGTGGCCTTAGACCTAGCTCAGGGTTGTCCCCTATCACTCACTCTAGGCAGAAGTTCAAGGCTACAGCCAAGTCTTGTGTATGCAGAGGAGCAGGACGCTACATTGAGGCCGGGCTCAGGCACAGCACTAGAATTTAATGGAAAAGTTGATAATTGGCACCAGAACAAAGTAGATCAGGTCCAGAGAGCCAAAGATGTGTGGTTCCGCTGAACCTTAGAGGTCGGTGACTGCTGCATCCAGAAGCTGGCCTGGAAAGGGAGCAGCTGTGACAGTTTGGATAATGAGCCGTGCAGCTAATTACCTTTCGACTTATTTAACCGAGCTTCGCTTTGACAACTCAGTCACTTTCGAAATATGCTGAACTTAATGGAGATGACTTAACCCTGTGAGGCTGGCATATTTTGGCCTCACTAGAGTCTTAGAGAAAGAGAGAGGAAAAAAAGGGTGCCAATAAATTTGCTTACCATAAATAAGATAATCACAGTGTTATGAGAACCATAAGTTATTCAGCAGTGAATAATTTAATAAACATGTGTTGGGCATCAGCAGTGTCCAGAGAACTGTGCAAGGCCTGAACCTGTGTCGGCAGATGAAAAGGGGATGCAGAATCTGTGCTTGTGGATTTTATGGTCAGAAGCAGAGGTCAGCAAAGTATGACCCATCACCAAGTGCTTTTATAAGGAGAGCAAGCTAAGACTGAAAAAAAAATCTAAAGAAGACTAATATTTTGTGGTACATGAAAAATTATATGAAATTCAAATTTGGGCATACAGATATAGAAATATAGTTCTATTGGAACATAGTCACACTCATTCAATTACCTGTTGCCTATGGCTGTTTTCACATTATAATGGCCAACCTGAGTAATTAGAGACCTTTTGGTCCATAAAACCTAAAATATTTAGTATCTGACTCTTTCCCCAAAACGTTTGTCAACGGGTTTTCTAGTGGGGTAGAAAGACATGCATCAGGTTATCACACCATTAAAATACACACGTGGTAAGTGCCGGGTAGGAAAGGTGTATAAATATATGTGAACTTGTATAATGGGACCTAGAAATGTAATGATAGTAAAGCAGACCCACGGTGGCTTTAATACATTCATCACTTTTTAAAAAAATTTTATTTATTTTTGGCTGTGTTTGGTCTTCGTTGCGGTGCGCGGGCTTCTCATTGCGGTGGCTTCTCTTGTCGCGGAGCACAGGCTCTAGGCGCACAGGCTTCTGTGGTTGCAGCACGCGGGCTCAGTAGTTGTGGCTTGCGGGCTCTAGGGCACAGGCTCAGTAGTCGTGGCACATGGACTTAGTTACTCTGCCGCGTGTGGGATCCTCCCGGACCAGGGCTCGAACACATGTTCCCTGCGTTGGCAGGTGGACTCTCAACCACTGCGCCACCAGGGAAGTCCCCATTCATCACTTTCTGTTAAATTCTTTACAGGGCTCACAAGAGACCACACTGAAGGAGTGATAAACAAATTGTAATCGGTAACATAATTCTAGTAATACTAAGTGTTTAGGGGTTTCTGACTGAATACCTTCCAATCTGGTGTTGCAGGTTTGTAAGGCAAAAGGGCCAGAAATATTGAATAAGTTTAATAACAACATCCTGTAATTCTCAGGCCTTCACTGGCTACCCTTGGCACTTACTGGTACTGCAACTGAAAAAGAAAACCGACAAATTCACAGTATATTGAGAAAAATGTTGAAGGATAGTTACTTTTAAAAAAGAGAAAAGACAGCACCTGTTCATGTGTATGAAATGATAGAAATATATTGTGCTCCATAAATGGGCCACAGGTGCTTATTTTTGTGTGATGAGGAGACTATTAAAAATTTATGAGAATAATACTTTTCTTCTGAAGGATTCAGAGTGTTTTTGTTCTAATTCTCTGAATGTTATTATGGAATAGTAAACAAACAAACAAAAACCTACGTAAATATCTTAGTCTGCATTTAGAATGAATACGAAGCTGAATCAGTTGAATTCATCTTTGAACTTTGAATCAGTTTTCCTGTTAATTACTGAGAATTTGGGGATACGTGAGAATAAGGCTGTTCCCCCAGTTTTGGTAGATTGTTTTTGTAAGTTCACGATAGGCTTTAGTTTGCAGGCTTCTATGAACACAGATCACCTTATCAGTCTTTCCTGATCGCAACTGAGAGAAAAAAGCTACATAAAGTAAAATCATTTTTCCAGAGTGGTACTGATAGAAAAAAAATGCTAGGGTAACATAGAAGAGCCTTTGAATTGTTAGATTCTTAGACAGATTCAACTTCAAAGGCTACTTTATTCTCTGATGCAAAGGTGTTTTTTTTTTTTATCATCCATCCTCAAAAGATTTTAGTTCATTTGTGTGGCTTCAAGAGATTCTCATTTATTCATTGATCCAACAATTATCGAGTGCCCACAGTGTGCCAGGCATTGTGCCTGATAGGCACGGAATAACAGGACGATTAAAGTGAGTTCCCAGCATGTTCAAGTGCAAAAAGGTAAAAAGTGGAACTCCAGTGGCCAAGGAATCATCCTCCCAAAGATAAATTTTTGTAATGGGTTGAGCGGTCTAATAGCAGAAGGGCAGGGAGTGCTATTTTATGCATGCCAACAATCATTTCACAAGTCTCTTATTTTTAAAAATTCCATTTGATGAATTTTCATGTTTTCTAGAGCCATTTATGTTAAGAGCCAGAAGATTTTAAAAATTAAACATTCAGTGTTAGACATTTGATCAACTGAGATATTTTCTCATGATAGAGATATAAATTATGTGATCTGCTCTATAGTTCTGGTCTGAAATATAAATAAAAACAAGTAGAAAGCATTTGTCGGGGGAGAAGAAAAAGAAGATATGGCATTATATACATCAATAGAGATGTTTTCACAAAGAATAACCAAAAGATTTGCAGGTCTACCTTTTAAACAGTTTCTATGAAATTGAGATGTTAATAGTTGTTATATCCCAAATAACGTTATAAACCAAGGCTCCTTCACATTTACCTTCACACTCTTAGCCTAACGCCAGACAGAGCACATGCACCTGTGTTGCTGCCTACATATGCAACATTTTCAGAAAGGTCCAAACAAAACAAAAATATATTTATGATAGGGACTTGGCAGCCTGGAGTTAGAAGCCTTCTTCCTGATTGCTATCACTGTCGAAACTCAGATTTTTCTCTTGTTGTCAACTGTGTTTCAGAAAGAGGGAAAGCTTACTGGGAACAAAAGGTATGCCATACATCCTCGCTTGAAGGAAGGAAGAAAATATTTGCCTTCTCTAGAAATGAATCCCAGGGATTGTGTTCATAGTGTGGCTTTTATGGAATTACACAAAGCACCTTAGGTACATATTGTTAAATGTTATTTATTTAAAAGAACAAGCACTGATTGTATTCATAATCGTTTTTCATACTACTGCAAAAGATTTCTGACTCAACGGTGAAGTAATTAATCAATAAAGATTTATTGAGCACTTTTTGTGCTCCAGAAATGAATAGGTTAGTGGAAGAAGTAGGGTAACACATAAATTATGATATTCATTGGTACCTTCATTAAGCAAATGTCCATTAGGCGTTTTGTACAAACAAAGCTCACACATTATGAGTGATAGGGAGAAGTGACGCTACACTACATGGTCTTTGGTCACAGGGGTAAGTTGTCATGCAGAAGACCAAAACATATCAGTGAAATGGCTGACTGAGTGTAACATACAGTTAATAGATAGAGTGGCTATTTAAGCCTTTAAGAGGAAACGGGGGAAGAAGAACCCAATCAGCTCCTGTGTGATGGGGAAGGTTTGAGCAGCAGGACATTTCTTTCAAGGGAAGGCAGGTGAACAGTGGTAGGGAGAATAGAATAAGCAAAGACGGTGCAGGGGAGTAAATGCTCACAATGCATTCAGGAGAGAGGACGTAAACACATCTGAATATTCAACAACTGTCTAGGGTTCCAGGCCCCTTACATTAAAACATCTGTGGATGAGATTACTTAACTCCATCTAAGAGGTTGGAGCCTGCCGTATGCAATGAGACCAATTTTGCCCTCAGTCAGAGCATGTTCTAAGAACCAAGGGTTCAGGGTGGTTTTCCTTCCTTCTGCAGCTGTGTTACTTTGAACCCTGTTCCAGGAAGAATACTCTCTCCTTGGTCCTTGTTACCAACACCTTGCCTTGTATCACAATTCTGTAACTACAGTTCCGTTTGCCTTGAAGTATCTGCCTTGGCTTCATGTCCTATGTAACTGGCTGTTGTAATGCAGGGCAAATTACTTACCCTCTCTTTTCCTCCATTTTATCATTTGTAAATTGGAATAAAAACAGTTCCTACCTCATTAGAATTTATGTATTAGGAACATTTAGAACAGTGCCTGGAACTTACTAAGCACTATAAAAGTACAGAAAACTGTCAAAGTATTATGTTGGCTTGTTTACAAAGATTTGGCTTATCTATTCCCTGACTAAATAGAGATCTGAAAGAGTGGAGAATTTGTGAAGGAGATCATCAGAAATACTGGAATGTGGTGTACTCTCATAGTGACAAAATAGAGGAAAACTCAGGGCAAAGATTGTGTGATATTAATTCTTAGTGTAACAACCCAGGTTATTAGGAACCAGGTTTATTATTGATGTGATAAAAATGCCAACTAACATTTATCGCACCAATTCTTAGTTCCTCCTGTTTTTAGAAATGCACGTATATAAATCATTCCAAGGAAGTTATTTTTCTAGGCTTTTTATTATCTTCAGAAAACAGCTACCATGAATATATTTCATATAACATACACAAACACAACGTGAAAGTTTTTCTTAATGAAGTAGTGACATGGTGCTTGAAGCAGCATTCATAACCAAAAGCATAGTTTTAATCTGGGTACCAAGAACAGTCATCAAATCACCAAAGGGATTATTATGGAGTTATGAATATTATCTTTGCTCTATGAATAATTTCCTCTGCCATCAGGAGGGTATAAGTTTGTAGTAATTTTTAAATGAATAAATGTGTTTAATTTTATGGTCCTCCAAGATTTATTTTCTTTTTTTCTTTCTTTCATGCCTTTGGTGACTCTCCCTGCCTTTTTTGCAAAATATGTGATATATACAGTTCAAACAAAATGCTCACACACACACACACACACACACACACACACACACACACACACACACGCACACACAGCTAAAGACCTATAAACATTGTTTGCAATAGAAACAATATTTGTATTAATTACTTAGGGTCTTCCACACTCATCAGTTAGTAGGAAATGTCATTAAAAATTTTTAAATAGGATTGTTTGCATTTAAACAATGAATAAGCATTTGTGTTTGAAATCTCCATTGAAATGCTTTAGTTTTATGTTTCTGTTATTTTATAGCTGATGCACAAACTCACACGGGGACCTGTACTTGTAATCAATGCATAGGTATGTATTTAATCTAAAAAATTCACATTAAAATTAACACAGAAACTTAACTTCTTAAAATTTTAAAGGAGAAAAATATCTTATAGAGCATCTAGTCTATTTCCATTTTTAAAATGAGGAATTGTAATGAGAGGTAGCTGCACGGTTTATCCTCCTATTGTTCATATTATGAAGGGTTAAGCTTTAGCCAAAGTATAGATTACCGAAGTGTTTTTTTTTCCTTAGGACTTTGCCGTATTTATCATTAGTACTTTCCTCCTTTATCCAGCAACCCTCAGTCATTACCTTACGTTGACAAATTTTATTGAGGATTTACATTTTATAGACTACTTCATGGAGGTGACGATTAGATGAAGACAATCTTAGAAAGTTTTGTGATTGTTCTTTGTAAAAGAGTTAAGATTTGGAGACTCTCGGGTGGGCTACCTGAAATATATTTTTGTGTGTACAAGAGCTGTTTCCTAGAGTTTGAGATTCTACCAGGATATCATCTTGTTTCCGAGTACTGCTCTGTCATTGGAAAAGGAAAAAGCAAAATTGACTACAGTGTTTCCTGAAGCTCCAGTGCCAGGACTGTTTCTGTAACATCTCTTTACCCTTCACTGTTTTTTGGTCATAGAAACAGAATGTTAAAGATCATCTAGTTACACCCACTTTAAGCATGTAAAAGTATCAACAACTCTTGACTATCTTCCGGTGTTTTATATGCATTATTATTCTATTTAAACCAGTTAAATAATACTGCAGTGTGCATGTATTATCTTCAATTTACAGTGGAAAAATTGAGACTTGAAAAGTTTATTGACCCACCCAAGTTTACACTGTCAGTGAGTGGCATTCTGAAATTAAGGATTAGGAAATAAAATAAATGACTTAATGTCTCCCTTATGAATATATGCATTAGAGAAAAGTAATTTTCAGTGTAGAATGGTTGAAGTGGATAATGAGTTCAGAGATATATTTCAATGTAAATCTTTGAAAAAACTTATATTTCCTAAGAATGGTTGGAATCCACACTGAATCTGAAGGATATGGAAAAATAAAACTTACGGCAAACTGTTGTTTTTCAGTGTGAACTTTTGGATAATGCCAGTAAGCACTTCCTTCTAGTTTGCTTAATATATGTCCCCTATAATTTCATTCACATTCATCAGGCCTCACCATTCACATTCAACATGTCACCACATGGGTTCTGTAGATATTGTAGCAGAGGTTGCTAGTAATTCTCCTCTCTCCATTCTCACCTTCTTTTACAGCAGTAGATATTCTAGCTGAGCGCTGGGCCATGACCTTAAAGACTATATTTCCCAGCCTTTCTTGCAGGTAGCTGTGTCATGTGATCAAGCCATACCCAACAGGATATGAGTGAAAATAGTGTGAATAATTTTCAGGGAATTTGCTTAAAATGGAAGTTGTAGTATGTCTACTTTTCTTTTATCCATTGGATGGAACATGAGTGTGAGGGTTGGAGCTGGAGCAGTCATCTTAGGATATGAAATATTGCCTGTTGAGGACTGCAGAGCAACATGGTAGAAGGAGCCTGGTCCCTTACATCTTGGAACCACCATGTCCGCTTTGGACTGACTGCTTCTCTCTCTCAAAGAGATCGACTTCTATCTAGAAGCCACTGCACATTTTTACATTGACAAGCCATATCCTAACCTTTTCACATACTAATAAGTATGACTTGAGAGAAGGGATCCATAGACAAAATTTTACATAAACAAAGCTAGAAAGGTTTTTTTTTTTTTTAATTTTAGGACTTTTCAGAGCTCTTATTGGATGAGTGTTAGGGGTGAATCTCAAAAAGGAATTATGCAGTATTTCTAATGTTTTTATTGTGAAAATAATTTTTTAAATGGGACATCCTATGGATGTGGACTGCATTTTGAGAGCTGCAACTTTAGGAAGCTCTTAGTGGCTAAGCTTAAGGTAAATGTTGAGGGTAGTACTTTGAGGGTAGAGGTAGGCACGAGGAAGTTTTGGTGTAGAGAACCATTCAATGCAACATATTATTAGGGAACACCAAGAGTTGTGGAGATAGAGATACACTACTTTAGAAGGAAAATGAAATCAGTTATTATTGGAAGCACTATGATAACTATAACTATGACTTTAAGATAGATGAAATAATTTCTAAATAAGAGATGGCTCGGGTTGCTTATGTGATGAGCTATAATGAGATAGGGATACACTCAGGACCAAGATTGGGATCCCTGATGTCTTCTGAATTTATATATGTGGAGCTTATTGGTCATCATATGGCTGGAAGAAGTTACAGTGTTTGCGTGCAAATGTACGATTTCATTTCTTATTGTAGTTGTGAGAAATACCTGGTGGAGGAAGGATAAATCCTGGCCAGGTCATCCCTCGTTGCCTCCACTGGTTGAGACATACAGACCCTGAGATATTTGGAGAGACATCTCCAAATATTTGGATGGATGTGTGCCGCCTGCTTTTGGGAGTAGAGGTTTGAAGCTCAGAGAGGTGAGAAATCTTGGAGAAGTAGATTTGGAAGTCATTGTCAGTGACAGTTGAAGCATGGAGTATATGTGGAATAAAAAGAAAAAACACAGGATAGGACTTGGGAAACAAAGCATTTAAGGCACTGGTGGAGGAAGGTGAGCTGTAGAATGACTGAGAAGTTAGGATCAGAGTAATAATGTGATGAATAGGAAAAACAGAGTCAGGGATTCCGACAAGGGAAGATTGTTAGTTTGGATAACTAGGAGGCTGTTGAAGACCACGGTGGAGTCGATCAGGTTGGAGAAGTAGGGGTGGGGGTTTGATTGCTCTGCTCCGTGAGGAGGGAGATGAGGTGGGGCCAGAACGTGCTAGAATGCAGACAGGACACATTCGACTCTGCTGGGCTGCTGAATAGAGTTTTCATGGGGAGGGTCACTCTGGCTTCCTCTTCACTGGACATTCTAGCTCCATAAAAGCTTCAAGGAACAGTGACAGCACAGGCCTCTGGGCGGCACTTACTATCTTCTGAGCCCACTCAGAGCCTGCATCCAGGAAACTCAGTTTTGATGCTACTCTATTTATAACCAATAAAAGGAATGTCTTACTTTTCATCAAAACAATGACTTGACTTCATTTAGAATGCATTTAAAATTACTTTTATTTACCTTTGTGAAAATATCACTCTTGAAAGCTCAAGCATTTGGAAAAAAATAGAAACCCATAGCAAAAATAGATGAAATCCAAATTTAGCTCCCCAAGCACCTTGGAAAGTGCCTCTTTGTTCTGTTTCTTTTATGCCTGTTGACTGGAGATTACTTCTATTCATTCATGTAACCCTGGTGTTAGGTCCCTTGGAATTTACATAGAGTTGACTCAAACTCCCAACTCCATTTTCTGTAGGAAGCTCAACATCCTCCCTACAATTTCTGCTATTTCCCAGGGACTCATGTTCTCATTGCCACCCCTAAAGCTGTTTTCATATTTCTGCTGACTCTAAATCTCATTTTTATCTCAGTGCCTGGAGCTATTCTTATTTCTCTGTCCATGTATATTCAAAAGTGAAACCAAGGGACTTTCCTGGTGGTGCACTGGTTAAGAATCTGCCTGCCAATGCAGGGGACACAGGTTTGAACCCTGGTCCAGGAAGATTCCCACATGCCGCGGAGGAACTAAGCCCATCCACCACAACTACCGAACCCGCGTGCCATAACTACTGAAGGCCGTGCGCTTAGAGCCCATGCTCTGCAACAAGAGAAGCCACTGCAATGAGAAGCCCACGCACCGCAACGAACAGTAGCCCCCTCTCACCGCAACTAGAGAAAGCCCACGCTGAGCAACAAAGACCTAACTCAGCCAAAAATAAATAAATTTAAAGAAAGGTGAAATCAAAAGCACCATTCAAAGAATGCGTTGGTGTGTAATGGCTTTACTGAAGGTTTGCAGTGATGAAGGTAGTTTACTTCGAAGAACCAAACTCTGACTTGGTTAATAACTGAATGCCCTGACTTCCCTGCCACTTGGAATTTTTTTACCGACCTCCGTTTCTGCATGATCAAACCTTCTATTAAGTTGCTGTCTGCTGTCCCATCCACTCTCACTGATGACTTGCCTTCTTTCCTCTCTAGATGCCTCCTCCACCCTCCAGATCTTGTTAACATTTCATGGAGCAGTCAAGCTATTACTTGCTTTTGCTGTTTTCCCATAAAGCATTCCCCTTGGGTCACACTTCCCTGTGTAAAGCAGTCTATCCAGGTATTTTTCCTAAACAAAGATAGTTCTCTCCTTTAGGGGAACTCTGGTGCCAGCTGTTAAAATGACATTTTTTCAACATGCTGCATAATTTTAAAAAGATAAATATGTTATTTATTCTTCAGTGACCGACGTTTGTGGATACTGCTGAAATAATTGCGTATTTTCCCTGCAGCCTGTGGTCTAAGTAGGGACTGTTATTTGAACAGAGTGAATAAAAGAAATAATAATATTATTTAATATGTACAGACCTGCATCCACAGTATACACAAAATATGCTTGTAATTGTTATTTACCATATGGAGAGCTTCCTCCCTGATACGTTAAATCATGCACAGAGTACTGCTTTAGGCCTGGCCCCTGAGCAGTGTATCTCCAGATCACTCTGTCTACAGTAAGATGTAAACTCTGTAAACAATGAGCATAAATTTGGGAACAGACTCTGAAGGCATCCTGTGCATTTAGTGGGATAAAGGATGACTGGATATTTTCCAGGGGAGCCTAGGTACATTTCAAATGGAGTTCCTAAAGGATTTTATTCTGAATGAGATGTTAATAGTTATATCATAAAAGCTTAGATTTTAAACTGTGTTGTTTCTGAGAAGGCTTTTATTTTTATTTATTTGCTTTTTTGAAGTGAGCAAGGCAGAGCAGAGAAAACAGTTACTTAATATGCATTAGCCTCTGTGCCAGCTGCTTTATGTTGGCATTCGATTTCATCCTCACAATAACTCTGCGAGAGAGGTTAACATCACTGTTTTCAGATTAGAAATGGGGCACTTGATTAAAGAGGTAAGTATCTCTCCTACGGTTGCATCCAGAGAGGAGTAAAGTTAGGATTCAACTCGGGTCCAACTCACCATGACAGTTCAGAATATGGAAATCACAATTCTCCATTACTCACTTCTTGAACTTAACGACTTTGTATTCCTATTCTTCTCTCAAAAAATATGAGCACGGCACTGTGTAATTCTACAAGAGGAGGGGTAAGACAAATGTCATTTGTAGGAAGAATAAAGCTGTCTCAGTGAAGGAGTTGAGTCACTGGGACAGTTTTCCTTTGTATTTTTTTCCCTTAAAATTGTTCGTTATCCAAATACATTAATATTCCTAAAGTGCTCTTTTTAAAAATGGGAAATATATTAAAATAGCATGCTTATTAAACACATGATCTTGTTCTTTAGGCAGATGGTATACTTACACAATTCAGAGCAGGGACCAGGGACTCTGGGTTTCGATGCTTGATCCATCCTGTGTTAGCTGTGTGACCTTAGAAAAATTAGAGGGTTTTCTCCGTGGTTTTCTCTTTCTTAGTTTCCCTTTCTCCTTAAAGATGGTAAAATATAAGAATAATTCTATCTTGTAGTTATTGTGAAGGTTAAAATGTGCAAATATGTGGAAAGTGCTTAGAAGAGTGTTTGGTATACAGTAAGGGATCAATAAGTTTGTTATTATTAGTATTATAAGTTGATGAGGAACGATAGACAATAGTAATAAAGACATTCATATAAGACATAACTCACAGTTGGAACATTAAGAAGAAAACTCTGGCAACTGAACTGATTAAATATAACATGTACATTTTGTTAAAATATTGCTAATTGTAGTGTTACTTTAATAACCAAAAGGTGGAAATAACCTGAACCTCCAACAATAGAGAGATTAAGCTTATATAGGATGGTAGCTACCAAGATATCATGTTTTCCACATAAATGTATTACATGCACAAAGGATTATGATATTGTATTTAATTAATCTACATCTATCTATCTATCCATCCATCCGTCCATCCGTCCATCTATCTATCTCTGTACATACATATATAAAGGACCAGATGGAAACACAGCCTTATGTTAAAAGCAGTAATCTTTCAATGAGTGATTACAGGTAATTTCCCCACCCCCTCCCACCCATTTTTCTTCCTCAAGTTCCCAATACTTTCATAGTCATAAAACACCATTGAAATAAAATAAAATAAAAATTAACCCAGATGGTATATAAGCCACAAAATACATACTGTATATTGTCACGTCATCCTTCTTTCATAGACACTTTATGCACAGCCCCTGAAGGCAGGGCTTCAGACACATCCTGTGCTTATGTGGCTTCACAGTGGGTGCCATCATTACACTCTAGAGCACATGGGGCCAGACCTTCTGTATTTGGTCGAACGTGATTCCCTCTTTCACAGCTGTTTTTTCTTTCAATCATTTAGCTTAAAAATTAACAAATGAACATTATGATAGCAGCAGGGCAGAATTTTGCAGAGTAATACATTCCTTGGAGTTTAATGAAAATTTTTCTTGTACACAAAGTATATGTAGAATGAAGCTTACTTTGGGGGTCACGTGTCTAAAATCCTGCATTTTAGAGCATCTTGATCTTATTTTCTGAAGGAATGATGCATTTTGAACCTATGCTCATCCACCCACTGTGTAATCTACCCAGTCTGCTGATTAAATGCATTAGCTTATAAAAGAATAACTTTAGGAATGGCTAGGGGCTGATGTCAACATATATTGCTATTTTGTTCACTCTTATCTTAGAAGCTGCCCTTTTAGAATTTTTAACTTGTCCACTGTTCATTCTCTGATGGGCAAACCCTTGAGCGTCAGGAGACAGCTGTCAATTAGCGCTCTCCTTCTTCACAAACCATTTTACCTCCCAAGCCTCTGTTTCTTCATCTGTGAAAAAAGGGACTCTTCAGACCCTTAGCCTGTGACCAGGAAGCTTCTTTTAATGGACTGCAGACGTTAGTAGGATGTCAAAGGGACTTGAGCTGCATTTGTGTTATTTTACTAGAGTTCAGTCATGGAAACTGGTAGCAGAGCCCTTTAAGTTGAATGATGGCTGGGTTCCCACTTTGACTACAGTTCTTGAAGGGACTCTTCAAAGACTGTCAGCCCGAGGGAAGCATTTACTCTAGGAGTCCCATTTGGTTTGGGGCCAGTCACTTTTCGAAGTGAATTGGACAGATATAACCCCAGCCATGTACCATTTGCATTTAATACAGATAATAATGACCTGGACAGGGATAGTAAGGATGTAAATTTTAAAAGATACGTGCCTTACATTAGATCAGTTACATAAGTAGGCTAAGAAGTCACCGAGTGCAGGAGCACCTTTGTGGGTTCACCTTAGCAGATGCAAACGTGTGTCAGCGAAGAATTTGAGCAGCTGGAAAGTTAGTGGAAAAAGGGTATTCAGCATTCGACTCCCTTCCCTTTTCCCTTGATGAGCTCTGGTAAATGACTGAAGATTTGAAAGGTCTTCCTTCTCCTGGGATCCTCCCCTGCGTGGGATGCTTTCCAGCAGGATAATGGAAGGCAACAGAGCAGAGCCTGGGGTTGGCCTCCGCTTGGACCTCTTCCCGGTCCCTCTCCCTGGGGAATGGAAGAGTGAGTCTCCAGGCTACAATAGACCGGTGGTGAGTTAAGTTTATGAAGAAGCTTCTAAATAACCCTGGTGGGCATGGCATGGAACCAACATGCTGCGTGTGCGCTTGGAGGAGAGTATCGAGGCCACTGGACGTTGCCCACACGATGCGGGGAGATTGAGAGCGGAAGTTGATAGTGGCACAGTCTCTCCTAGAAGACACTGAGTGTGGCCTTTCTAAGTTTTGAATAACTTTCAGCTTAAATACAACTTTAGAATTAAACAGGAATGTATAAATTTAAGGCAAAGAGACATTGTGGTTATTTAAAATGGGAATATAAAGTCAATAATGATTTCTAAAATAGATTTTCTTGACAGTCATTCTAAAATAGAACTTCATAAACCACAAATTCTGTTGTCTAGCATCTGTTTAAAAATAAGGTTGATAAAATTGGCCATGTTCTGGTAGTGTGGCAGTCGATAAAATTAAAAGCTACAAAAATACCTGAACAGATAAAATAATTAAAATGAAAAAAAGTGAGGCGAAGTATTACCCCTTGCATCATCTTTCTAGGTTGATACCCTCTAGCAGGCATCCTGGCTTCATAATCTATGCTTTTGCACATCCACTAATTTTATATGGGTGACCATCAGTGCAGATACCCATAAACACGCTACCAAATTAGTCAAAGCCACATTCTTCTATTATTAATGGCACCTCTAAGACCTTGGAACCTCTAATTCTTTGCATCATTTACTGTCAACTTTAAAATGTCATGTTTGTAACTAAGCACATCATTCATGTGTTTCCAGTTGCTTATGTAAGGTACTGCCTAAATAGAAAATTCTCTAGAAACATTAAAGGCCAGCTACATACATCTCTTTGTAGCGTTTCAGAAAGAAGACTATGTATGCCATGACAGTTACTTGTTTTTTAGGCAACTTGAATAATGCATCGAAGGCTTTACAACTCTTCTAAAAAGGATAAATAATTCTTTGAACTGACAGTGAACAAACAGTCTTTTCAGAGCTGCAGAATTTTTGTTTGATGGCCTGCAGCGAATGTAATAAACTATAAGAAAGGCTCCATAATCTAAATATTTCAGTAGTTTGGAGAAGATTCTAAGAGATCTTTGCTTTTGATATAGCAATGATTAATTATATATAGTATTACATATATACATATATTTCTAAGCTAGGCAGACAGAAATTTCCAGAAAACCCTAATTAGTATAACTCAGTAGTTAAAGTAAAAGCATGATAATTGAGACCTCAACCATGCAATGGTTTTAATTTATATCATCCCATGCAATCTTCCTCAGGACAACCTGGAGTCTCCATGTTACTAGTGGGAAAAAAAAATCTCAGTCCGAGTAATTTGCAGAAAACCATTCCATCGAGTCTGATACCAAAGTTTATAGTCATTTCGTATCCCACAGTGCTTCTTAATAATAGTACATGTATTCCACGTTCATATTTGCACAGTAGTAAGACAGTAGGTCAAGAAGTGTGTGTGATGCAAGTTTTATTTTTTTTTTACTGTTTATTGCTCTTAAATCCAATTTGAGAATATGTTGACACGATATGATGACAGAATATGTCTGTCATCCTTCCTATCCCAGCCAAGGTCATTATTATCTGTGTTAGATTGTAACTGATACACAGCTGGGATTGTATCGGTTCAGTTCAATTTGCAAAGTGAATTTAGATCACTTAAAAGTTAATATGCCAAAAATCACTTTAAATAATTTTTCCTTTTTCCTAGTCTTGGGAAGATTTTACAGGGAGTTAAATTCAAGGCAGAAGAGTTTATTGGGCTAAGCAGAGGTGGTCATTGGGAAGGGAAATCTCCTTTGAGGGTCCAGAATTTGGATTCACATCGCAGCGTGGATTTTAGAAGTGTCATTTCTGTTCTAAAATCTGGGAGTTTGTCAGTCACAGAAGTCTGAGACCCAAATTCTACATCTGCTGTTCTTTGCAAGGATCCCTGTAAGGCACTGGGATTATCGCTATGTTGTTTCCCAGTGGAGTGCCTTCCTCTCTGAGAGCTTAGCTCATTAGTCTCAAATTCATTTTTACCTTCTTTACTTTTTGAATATTCCAAAAGTTATTTTTAATCTGAGGATTAGTAGAGGAATCCCTCTAGTTTTAATGCAGAATTTTCAGAGATTGTGAAAAAAGTCCGGACATCATGATTTAAAATCTTCATTAGACAGTATATTTTTAGTTTAATAAAAATACCAAGGATGAACCATTAATAATTTTAGAGTGAAAACAGAGATGTGTCGAGAGGCAAAGCCTTCTGCAAGGTGTTACAGAGAGTGTTATCCACAAGGTCACACTGTGGAGAAAATAGTTCACCTTTGTCATTTAATGTGAAGACAGAGGACATACCAGCAAGCACTCAGGAGAAAATGCTTCAAAGGTATGCTGAGATTCTGTCTAGGCAACATAAAATCTTGTTCACATAGAATCAACATACATTTAATTATTGTGGATTTCACACGTATTTATGAGTTGAATGCTGTGATTACCATTATGTAAATTAATTAAATAATGATGAGTAAAAACAAAACGTCTGCATTGGGCATAAAATATACAGGCATGTTTCCTGCACTTGTAGCTGAGAATCAAAGATGTAATACACCAAGTCAGACATGACCAGGATATGGGTTAAAGCAGTGGTTTTCAATATTTCCTCCACCCAAAGCTCCTTTTAGAGAGAGAGAGAGAGAGAGAGAGAGAGAGAGAGTGTGTGTGTGTGTGTGTGTGTGTGTTGAAAGGGGTATTAAAGCTTGGTCTGTACAGAAAGAAAGGAAAGTTGAAGACTTTTAAGATGAGTAAAGTATTTCCTATGAATATACATCCTGGAAATATAGCTTGACCATAGATAAGCATTAAAAATCACTACTTTTTGCATATTAAATTTCAGGTGTTTTAAGTTAGTACACACAAAATAACTGTTACTAAAATGAAGAGATGAAGAACTAAGAATGTAACTATTTTTTACTCCATCCTTCTTTGTATCACAAAATTTACCTTTCAGCCAATGCGATGGTTACCTAATTTATCATGTGAGATAAATGAATGCCTTTGGTCATTTTGGTGGTAGGGCATTCTAAATCTTCTGAAAGGCACATCTGAACAGGTGGTACATCTTCAGATTTCCTCTTGGTGAAGGCTGTGCACAGAAAAGGAAATTACCTGTTGTGGATTAATTCGGTGTCATGCTGCTATTTCTTGTTCTCGTGAATTCTATTTCCTATAAACACCATTAGTTGACGGATCAGTGGCTTGCTATTATTAACCAGGTTAGGTGTATTTTTGAGTGTCCTTGTCCAAAAGTTACTCAGCACGGGTTTGAACCACACCATATGTCCAGTGTTGCTACATTTTTGTCAAGATAATGCAATGCAGCAGAGTCCTGTGCATTCCCTTCAGCTAAAAGGAAAGAAAGTCTTTGCCTTTTTCTAAGGGTAGGTAGGCGTTGGATTTAGTTCTCCTGTCACTGGTTTTTGTTTATCTCCTGACAGGGCTTAAGATATGATTTCAATCTGCTTTATTTTTAAAAATGTTCTTTGAACTCATCAGATATGTTTTTAAATTAAATCAAAATAGATTTAAAACTAGGAGAAAAATCTTTCTGATGAATTTGTCACCTTGTTTTAAAATGAGATGCATGTAGTACAATGGCTGAGGGAGTGGGGTCTCCTGTCGGTGTGACATAATTGAAGTTCTGGCTGTGTCACTCAATATCTGTGTCTTTGAGCTAGTTATTTAACATTCCTTTTCAGTTTTCCCATCTCTAAAATGGGGGGTAATCAATGTGTGCATTTTCTACTGCATAGTTTTGTGTGTGCATGTATTTGTGTGTGGAGTAAATGGGTTAACACATATGGAGTACTTAGAACAGTACTTTGTGTGTAGTTGCCATCCAGTAAATGCTAGCTAGTATTATTACTGCCGATGCTGTTAACCATGTATACTCATTTAGGAATATTTACTATGTACCTAGTTTGCGCCAAGCACTGGGTTTACAATGATGAAAGAAATGTATAGATCTTACATTTTACTGGTGGGAGACAAATAATAAACAAGAATATACAAGCCAAAAAGAAATCAAATAAGCAAACAATAGAAATGCATGAATTAACATGGGGTGATCTAATTGAAAGATGCGGGATGCTTTAGTCTATGAGTCTGTGACATAAACTCAGAATTTTTAAATAATAAAAATGAAGCCAAAAGAAGTTGCAGGGGAAAAGCATTGGTGGCGGGTGGTGGGAAGAAGGAATGGCTTGAAGGAGTGGGCAAAGGGGAGAGAGTCAAAAAGGTTGTCCAAAGTTAGCATATGGAGAGCCGTTAGGCCAGGATAAGGAATCTGGATTTTCCTTTATATGCAACTGGAAGCCATTGGAGAGGAGAGACTGATCACATTTATGTTCTAAAATGATTCTTCTCAGTTATGAGTGGACCCTTGGGTTTGGACAAAAGAGGAAGCAGAGACCAGGCAGGGGACCCCCAGCGGGGGCCAGGTGAGAAATGATGGCAGCCTCGTCTAAGGAGGTGGAAGTTGAGATGGAAGAAAAGGAAATATCTGATTACTTTTTAGAATTATTTTTATGCCACTCCCTCTACTTGACAGCCTATCAGATGGGTATCCAAAAGTACTTGATGAAGACAGTCGTCACTCATCACGTATTTATTGAACAACGGGATACTGTGCTAGTTATTAAACTTTTAGTCTGGTGGGGAAAATGGACACATAAGAATTCATATGATATAATGTGATAACGGTTTCAGTGCTTGTGAATCACTGGCACAGGCGCTCACAGGAGCTCACTTGTCTGGGGTTATTCACAAGAATTCACTGAAGAAATGGCATTTAATTGCAGCTTGAAATGATAGTTTGGAGTTTGCCATATTGAGAAATGGGCAGAAATGCGTCTGGGAGGAGAATTATGAACCAGTGTGACTGGAATATAGCAAATGGACAAGAGTGAGAATTCTGAAGAGAAGGAGGCATATGATAGAGTTTTATTTTGCAGGAAAGAGAGAGTACTGGAGAACTGGCAAACAATATGAGATATTAAAAAAAGTTTTGACAAAGATTCAGAATTTAATCTGAGAAAAAAGTAAACCAGATACCAAATGAACCAATACTTTTATATCTTAACTTTAATTCTGATGAGAATTTACCACAAAATCAAGGGCAATTGATCAAATCATTCTTCCATAGAAAAAGATAAAAATGATAATATATCTGCAGGGCATGTAGAGTTAATTAATATGGATACATAAAGTTTTTCCATTATGAATCATGTCAACTACTTGTTGTACAGGAGTATTCATTCATTTCTTTTAACATATAGCATAAGCATGGAAGGAATACTTCAGTGTATTTATTCAATAGTAACAACAATAATACTGGTATTAAATGAAATTTATTCAAGATAAAAAATTTTTGAAAGAACTTTACAAAAAATATGTACACAAACATTTGCTGTAAAATAATAAAGGACTAATGTATTTGCTCTATCATGAATTCATAACAATAAATAAGAAAAACATTAAGACAAATAAATGATCAAAGAGCTTGAACAGATAATCAGAAAGAAGGAAAAACAAGTAGCTAAGACATATAATGCAATGTAATGTATTTATATATAATATATGCATATGTACTTATATATTTACATGTCTATATATTTAACTTTCACTTGAAAGTGTGTAAGTTAAAATTCAACTTATATTTTTATCAGATTAACTTCTTAGGAAGCAATTTGAAAATATTTATAAATATTCTTTAAAATTTACATATATTTGCTAAGTAATTCTGTTTGGTGAGAATCTATCCTAAGGAAATGAACCTAACTAGAAAAATATTTCTGTGTAATAATTATTTTGCAACCATAAAGAATTGAAAACAGCTTAAATTTCCAGCTACAAGGAAATGTTTTGGGCATCAATGGTAAACTCACTTCATGTACTATGATAGAGATTTTAAAATAAGATATGTGAAAAATATGCAGTAACATGGGGAAAGCTTCTGACATAAAATACAGTAAAAAATCAAAGTAATATTATGTTCAAGCTTAAAATATATCAACTTTCTTAGGCAGAGAGAGATTAAAATAAAAGCCATTTAGTATGTGGTTGTTTTTAGGTGAACAGATAATGGGTCATTTTTTTCTTTGAACGTTCCATATTTTCTTGAAGTAGCAAATAATTTTATAACATGTTTTATTTGAAAATTTACCCTTCTTTTGTCAGATGGTAGATTAATTCTATTTTAAATTTGTACAAATTTGTCACCAGAGAATTTTTTTTACTTGATCAGGTACAGTGCTAGGTGCCAGTGGCCAATGACCGTGAAAACCCATTCCTTGTCTGGGAGGAGTTCCCAGACTCAGGTGTGATCAGGTGCACACCCCTGCTCAGGTCTCTAGCTCATTGACGCCATTATAACCTTGGGGTTCTAAATGAGTGCTATCCATCCATTTTTTAAAATGATTTCCAGGGTGGTCATTTGATTTACCCGAGAAACTCAGCACCTTCCCACTTCTGTCTGAACAAAATTCTCTATCATATAGTTTAAACTCATTTTTCCTAATACTGTCTTCATAAGAGATGTTGAAAAGTTGATCACATTCTTCATATAATAACCCGTCTAATATGAAAAGTAGAATTACATTCTCTATTGTCTTCCCAAAATAAGCTGCCTGTGCTTTCCATGTTGAGAGACATTTTTAGAGGTAATAAAAAGGACTTTGTTTTACACCTGTAGTCTATTGCTGATCCTTGCAGTTTGTGATATATTCACGGACATTGCCTTAACTGTTGAGTTCACATATGTCCAGTTGGGCTCTACCTAGCACTTCAGGGCTTTTGTTTTTCCTGATGAATTGGTTTTTGTTTTAATGCACATTTGTGCCTAACTTTTTACTGTCTGTTTCAGACCACATTTTGTGTATGAACCAAACGTGAGGCTTGAATTATGTTTTTCTCAGTTGAATGTTATTTGAACACTTAGAAGGTTCTGTCTCTCCAGATTGTTAATTATTAGGTGGTAGAGTATAAGAATCTAAAGCTTATCTCTCTAACATAAATGACATCTCTATCTTCTTGGTGACCCACTGAACCATCTTGCTATGGAAGCAATTAAATTGGTTGCTATGGCAAATTTATCATTAGACTTACCATAAGATTAGCCAGATTTTTGATGTAAATAGTTTTCTTAATTTGTCTCTATTTGAATAATATAGTGTGCTTTTCCTGGTATATTTAGTGACCTAAGGAACAGTGCTAGAAACTTCCAGATGACATTGGTAGTTTTTGTTTTTAATTTAAATGATTTAAATTATAAAATTAACATGTTCATCCTAAAAAGTTGAAACATGACAGGTCAGGAATGAAGAGTAAAATTCTTCTCCTCCTTCTTCCGTTATTCCCTGTTTCCTTCGTTGGAACCTCTATTGAGATTTTCTTATACAGTTTGTATATAATTTAGACATTTTTCTATGTAAACAACATTATATGTGTGTATAACGTAGTATTACTTATATAACTTTTATATAGTATCTACATATCTTGTTTTTAGACAAATGAGATCATTATTCTGCAGTGTTCTCTTTTCACTTAATTACAAAATCATGCAAAACTTTTCCCATTTGTCATTTTTAGATCTTTCTTATTGTTTTTCACAGCTACACATTATTCCTTTGTATGGATTATTATGAATATTCCACTAACCCTTAAAGAGTTAATTAGATTAATGAAAGAAATATTTCTTAAAATAAAATAAATGACTTGAAATTAAACAGTCATGCTTAATTTACAAAGAAATTACTCAAGTATAAAGACTGAATATTCTGGTGAAGTTATTGGACCTAGAGGAAAAAGGTGAAATTTCCAGTTAAAACTATTGGGTTAGAATGATGCCCATAAGTCAGGTTGAGTTCCTGCAATGTCCTGACCTAGATTGGCCGCTAGGGATGCAGTAAACAGCACAGACCAGATTTCCTCAGAGTGCATACAGTTTGTGCCCATAAGGATGGTTGCTTTCAGTTTTTCACTATTGCAACATTTTTCTCTTTTAAGAATTGATTTTCTTTCATTTACATTTCTTGTTTTCATAAGCTTATTTGGTCCTATTCTAATGTCTTAGGATGCTGCATTTCATGATTTATTGCTTCCCTTCTGATCTATTCTTAGTTAAGTTGACTGTATTCTTTTTTGTGCTTTTTAGGGTATAAAAAAAATGCCAGCTGGACTAACTGGTCTCTTTTAGTGGTTTTTAAAATATTCTTAGATAATAAATTTGGATAATCATTTCTTGATTATTAACTTCATACAATTTCTCCCTGCCTTGAAAAATGAAACAGTCGTTAATGTTTACATTTTCCTTTACTTCATAATTTTAGGATTTTAAATTATTATTTTTACATTGTCAAGGATTATAACATTTGCATTCTATTCTGTAATTCCCATATTTATTCAGATATATTTTTTCATTTATATTGATTCAGCACTAATCTTTCATATAGCACACATTATGATTTATCATTTGGTTGGATATATATGTGTGTATATATGTATAAATACATATAATATTTATATGTATGGTATATAATCTTTTAAAGACTCACCAATAGATTCCTTATGTCTTTGAATGTCTAAAAATTCATTTCTTTTGTCTATATACTTGACTCAAAATCCTGGCAGAGTATAAAATTTGGGAGTCATATATTTTTTCACCTCTCCACTGTGTTGGACATTGAAAATTGACATGGACATGTCTAAGGTCTATCTGAAATGCTCCTGAATTTGCTTTTCCTACATTACATTGTGCTAAGCAGAGTGTCAGGTGCTGGAGGTACAAGGATGGAAAATTCTCTGACTCTCACTGAGAAGCTCCCAGAGTAGGATGTGGTCGAGTTCCAAGTCAGTTGTCTGACTTTCGGGCATCATTCTAACCCAATAGTTTTAACTGGAAATTTCACCTTTTTCCTTGAGGTCCAATAACTTCACCAGAATATTCAGTCTTTATACTTCTGAGTAATTTCTTTGTAAATTAAGCACGACTGTTTACTTTCAAGTCATTTATTTTAAGAAATATTTCTTTCATTAATCTAATTTTTTTCTTTTTCATTTTTTGTTTCCTTCAGGAATATCAACTTTCCACATTTGAAGGTTTTTTTCATCTTCTGTGACAATTATTTTCTCTTCAATGTGTTTATCCTTTTATCCTTTAATTTTGTCTGATTTGCTAGGATGGGAGAGGAAGAGAGAAAAGCCATTTTGAAATTGTGTTTTGGTTATGAATTGGATTTCTTTTAATGTTTTTGAAAGACAAGTAAATATTAGAACTGTCTTTCTGGGACTTCCCTGGTGGTCCAGTGGTTAAGGCTTTGCCTTCCAGTGCAGGAGGTGCAGGTTCGATCCCTGGTCAGGGAGCTAAGATCCCACATGCCTCACGGCCAAAAAAACCAAAACATAAAAACACAGAAGCAATATTGTAACAAGTTCAATAAAGACTTTAAAAATGGTCCACATCAAAAAAGTCTTTAAAAAAAGAGCTATTTTTAAAATTAATTTGTGGTGGGGGTCCAAGTTTCTTTGGATTACTGAGAGAAGAACATAGGACTGTGTGGGATGCCTTCCCTTTTCCACTCCAGTCTCCTCTTAGCTCTTCTTCGTCCTGCCTGGAAGGCCAATCTTGACCTTTGACCAATGGGCAGCATTAGCAGGCAACCATCAGGAAGTGAGGTTGGGGACTTCTTCCTCATACTGTCATCCTGAAGTGTCACTGTGGGCCAGCTGTGTCCCTTGACGAAAGGTCATAGCTTCTGTGAGAGGGGTCGTCTGACTCCAGGTTTGAATAATCACTTGCTGCCTTGCCCCTTTGGCTCAGGTGTGGTAGGAACCCTCTGATCCCCATCTTCAGTTCCAGGGTCCTGTTACTATCCCTTGTGGTTTCTATACGTCCTGCCTGGACTCTTGTAAACAGCGCCTCTATAGACCCCCTTCTCAAATTACCCAGTTGAAGTGTGTTGTTTTCTGCTGGAAGCCTGAATGATGCCGCAAGAGGCCCTTGGGCTTACTTGGTTTATATAAGTATTTTTATAGTGTCTGGAATTCCCCTAGAACAAACACAGATGGCCCGGTGGTCATATAGCTCAATCAGCTGAAATGGGCAGGACATTTATTTTTGGCCACGTTTCATGCTTTAAATGGAAGCCTGCATAATATTACTTCACAAAGTTAGAGAACTGCAAGTATGCCTCAATGTCAATAGTAGATACTAATTTTAGGGAAAGAGAGGAAAGAAAGGATGCAAACCTTTTCTGAGCGTTGACTTTTTTTTTTTTTTTGAAAAGGAGATAGCCAACCTTATCTTTATTTAATACAGATGTATTCATTAATTAAATCAGTTTGCCTCTTACAAAAGCCTTAGCCTATGAGCATGGTGTAAGATACTTCCACATCTTCATCAGAGGACAGTCCAGTGAGCAGACCACTATAATCCCTCCCTTTTTTATTAAAAAAAATTTTTTTATAATTTTTATTGGGGTATAGTTGATTTACAATGTTGCATTAGTTTCAGGTGTACAGCAAAGTGAATCAGTTATACATATGTACATACTCTACTCTTTTTTAGATTCTTTTCCCATATAGGCCATTACAGAGTATTGAGAAGAGTTCCCTGTACTATACAGTGGGTCCTTATTAGTAATCTATTTTTTATATAGTAGTGCATACATGTCTATCCAGATCTCCCAGTTTATCCCTCCCCCACTACCCCCAGCATCGATTTTGTGTTGGTGTCAGTACTCTACATTTCATTATCCTATGTAATCCAAGTAAGACTCTCCTAAGAAAGGTATTTTTTCCTTCCTTTTATAGATGAGTGTCATGAAGTTTAGACGGTCTTAAGCTGTCCAACATCTCAGGAATGGTAAATGGCAGAGCTGATTCAAACTCTTTCTTAATCCATCAAACTTGGTTTCCTAAACCGACTGCACCTCAGAAGTACATAAGGAGCTCTTCTAAAAATCCAGAGGGCCAGGAGTAACCCAGAGTAGTACTGAAAAGAAAAACCCTGCAGGGGTGCAGCCTGTGGGTATTTTTTTGTAAGCCCCACTCACCCCCACCCCAGTGATTCTGATCACAGCCAGATTTGGAAAGACTAGGTTAAAGCTTCTGATGGGGTCTGCGTGTAAATGACAAACTTTTCTGGTTCTTGAACTTTTTGCTGTTACCTAAAACAGAGCCATATATACAAGAGATTAAATCATTATACCGTGTAAGAGTGTTTACTGTGATTTTCCCTCTAGGCTGTTTTTTTTTGAATTCTGAATTTTAATAATAGTTCATGAATTAAAGGCAATTTTATATCCCGAAGCACTGTGCTAGAAATAGTTTTATCTTTACTAATACTTATTATCTAAAAACAATATCATTTCAGGTTCCATGAAAATCCACAGCATCAAACTATCAGTACCAATAACGTAAAAACCAAACTGTTAGGTATATGTTTTAATGAAAGTTGGCATAACATGAGCATATCGGCATTTATTAATCTCATAATCTCTCTAATCTTCATGCACAACAGATATTATCTCCACTGCGAGTGCCTCTCATGTTTTTTAAAGAGTGAAGAAAACGTGATAGTATATAAACCCTTAGCACTTGGGACCGAATTTTTGTTATGTTCTTAAATCATAGTACCATGTAATTTTCACCGCCTATATTCCTTTTTTTTTTTAATTTTTAAAATTTATTTATTTATTTATAGGCTGTGTTGGGTCTTCGTTGCTGCACGCGGGCTTTCTCTAGTTGCGGCGAGCAGGGGCTACTCTTCCTTGCGGTGCACGGGCTTCTCATTGTGGTGGCTTTGCTTGTTGTGGAGCACGTGCTCTAGGCGCGTGGGCTTCAGTAGTTGTGGCTCACGGCCTCAGTAGTTGTGGCTCACGGCCTCAGTAGTTGTGGCACACGGGCTCAGTAGTTGTGTCGCAGGCTCTAGAGTGCAGGCTCAGTAGTTGTGGCGCAGGGGCTTAGTTGCTCCGCGGCATGTGGGATCTTCCTGGACCCGGGCTCGAACCCGTGTCCCCTGCATTGGCAGGCGGATTCTTAACCACTGTGCCACCAGGGAAGCCCTATATTCCCTTTTCCTATCTTTAAAATGAAAAGTCTTCTTTGCTTAACACCAAAGGAATATTTATCAAATCTCCTTTTAAAAAATAAATCACTGATTCCTAAGATGATATGGAGTGAAAGCATCAATAAAATACATGTAAAAGTGAACTATTTGGAGTCCTCATAAAAAGCCCAAATACCAATGAAAATGTGTTACTTCTGCGTGTCCACTGCCTACCATATGCCTACCTCTTAGTAGGTGCTAAATTTTGGCTATAATTGGCTATATTAGATTATTATTACATGATTTAATAAAAGAAGTCATGAAGTTTTCTTAGAGCTACATTTACATAAAAAATTATCACAAGTAATCATCCCGCCTAGGAATTTTAGAAAGACCATCTAAAATAAACAACTGCCTATTTAGAGACAGTAATGCTGAAAGAGTCTCAGCAATAGGGATTGTAGCACCATTTTCCTTTATTATAGCTCCTCACAGGGACAGAATGAACATGGAACGAAAAGTAAAACTTCTTGAGTTTCGTCACTTGCAAGGGAGGGCCAAACAATAAAAGGTGGAAAATAACAATCTTGAATTTTTATTTCCATTTTAGATGGTAAGTTATTGCTTCTGAAAAGTTTTAGATTGTTTAATCTAAATATTTTATGTTAAGCATTTAAAATGTTTATTTTTGACGTATGAACCTTAAAATGTTTTATCTTGAGTACTTAAAATATTAAAAACAGTACAAGTCCTTCTTGTACCATCCATGAAGGGCAGTTTTCCCCAGCTGTGTCATACTGAAGATCAGCCTCTGCTTTATAATGTTCAAATCTGTTTGTCCAGTGGAATTTACCCAGGCCTCAGCCCCAGCTGATACGGGGTGAGTGCATGAGCCCACTGCTTCTGCGCAGCCTAACCTCAGGGGACTGAGATGAATACCAACCGTCCACGACTCCTGGTACCACTCGCTAATGAAGCCGTTCATCGCATCTGTGAGTTATTTAGGATGGTCACACCTACGAGGCCATGGGCAGAAAGAGTCCGCCATATCCCCGACCCAGCAAAACCTGTTGGTTACCCTCTATTTGCGTGGTAATAATCTCCTCTTTATTTGAAATTCAAGAGAAAAAAAATCATTTTGTCTCTAATGAAAAAATCATTTTCAGGGATTTGTTATGAAAATCCCTGAAAATAGACTAAGGGTAATTTGAATTCTAGGAATACACTTGCAGATTTCTTTATGTGTGATATATTTATAGAAAATATTGGACATTGAAAGCTGATAGCCACCCTTGTTAGTAAGGAACCATTTAGTTATTATTTTTGAGGCCTGCTGTCATCTTTCTCTCCCAAGTTAGGGAAAAAAGGGGGTAGTGTAACGGGTTATTTTGGAATATGCAAGACATACGCTTCGCTTATGAGCTATAATTACATAGTGACATCTTGGGAACTGCTATTTGGGTGCTGGTTCCAGCAAATTTATTATTCTTTAAAGATGCTACATTCATATTGGTTTTCATTTACTTTTGTTTTTTTCTCATTTCTTTATAACTGAGAGCACAGTGATTGGTTTAAATATCTCAAAGATTTTTCTCTACAACCTGCAGCCGAGGCTGAATTAAAACTTTTTATACCAGCCAAGAAGCTAAGGGTAAATCTCCTTAAATGTTATGCAGAATCCTCTAATTGCCTCTTACAGAACTTGTGCTTTGTTTTTGGTGCTTAGTTGAGCCCTATTGTAGGACAGCCCTGATGGATCTCACCAGGCACCCTCTGCCCTTTTCCATTTTCCCCAGATACTGATCTAAACTAAAATTACATGCATTTTATTTGTAAAACAGTCTAAATTATCCATTTTTCAGATATTTTTGAGTGTCTCCTATGAACACAGTTTCTGCCCTTCAGTAGCTGACAGTGTATTGAGCAGAGACAGGGAAAGAGTTACAATGCCGGCACTATGGGAGCCCTGGGAGGGACTGCTCCCATCTCTGCAGGAGTTAGGAAGGGCTTCCTGGGGAAGTAACTTCTCTGCTGAGCCATGAGGTGAAAGAGGTGTTATTCAGAGAAGGGGAATGGGGCAGGGGAGAGCACAGGAAGCAGAGGTATCCCACATCTAACCACAGGAGATGAGAAAGGACTGGCTGCCCTGGGGACAGATCAAGTGGCTGGGTAGGATTCAGCCTATTTACAGAATGACTTAGAATATGGACAGGTATTTTCTTCTCCATCCCGGTGTCCATTCTACTTCTTGGCACTTTTAGTGCAATGGACGGTAGTTATGTGATACAGGGGGAAAACATTTTTATCTTTAGTGTGTTGTGGTGAACTGGAGAAGAGAAGCAACTACAGGCTTGCAGAGGGAATGAAAACATAGTGGTACTGTGATACTCCCCTTGGAACTGTCCAGAAAGCGAATGCAGAGTGGCTCAGGACAGCTCAGCAGACTGGCTTGCGGCCACCACCATGCTTGTGAGGTATCACTTTGTTCAGTCTTCACTGGATACTGAACCAAACTTCCTGTTTTCCAGAGAGTGTGCTTGGGTTACCATAATCGTTGGTTTATTTTGTACTTGAGATAACTTGAGATTTAGTTTTTACTTGAGGTACAAATAACTGAGGATTTGAGTGTCATTTATGTGTATATACAGGTAATCAGGCTTCAACTGGTGTCTTAAAAATTTGCTTAAAATTTTTCTCTCCTCTCCTTTCCCCTCTTCTCCTGTTTCCTCCTTTACCCCCCTCTCTTCTTCCCTGCTTCTCTCCTCTACTTCCTTCTGCTTCCTCCCTCCCTCCCTCTCTCTCTGTCTCTCTCTCCACTAAACATCAAGGACTTCTCTGGTGATGCACTCACTCTTACCAAATCTGCGAATTATAGATCGCTTGAAAAGGTGTCGGGCAGAGTGATCCTTGTAGAGAGGTGAGGGGCAGCTCCCTCCCCTCGGGACTGTCGTGCGGGCAGCAGTTACACTTTATGCTTTGCAAAGAAAAAAGTGTTCGTGGTTTTTTTTTTTTTCCAGGGCAAAGACATAAAGCCCTGGAGCATGAAAGAAATATCATTGGAATCAGAAGCAGGTTCCTAGTCCTGGCCTCTGTCACAAGCCAGCTAGCTATGTGGTATCCTGGGTGACCTGTTTTAGCTATAAAATATAATATTGGACTATAGGAGATGTTCAGTGGTTTCTCTTTACTAGTCTATAATTCAAGTTTCATTCATTTATTTGTTCATTCATATAGCAAACATTTGTGGAGAAACTAGAATGTTTTGGGAGGAGTTATAGGACTGAGGATTGTGAAGGCAGAAGAATTTTACCTTCAAAGAGCTATGTAGGGCTTCCCTGGTGGCGCAGTGGTTGAGAGTCCGCCTGCCGATGCAGGGAACATGGGTTCGTGCCCCAGTCTGGGAAGCTCCCACATGCCGCGGAGCGGCTGGGCCCGTGAGCCATGGCCGCTGAGCCTGCACGTCCGGAGCCTGTGCTCCGCAACGAGAGAGGCCACGACAGTGAGAGGCCCGCGTACCGCAAAAAAAAAAAAAAAAAAAAAAAAAAAAGAGCTATGTAGGGTGAGGGCTTCCCCAGGAGTGATAAGCCCAGAGATAAGCAAATATATATTGATAGTGGGAGAGGGTATGTGCTGTGAGAGAGGTGTACTCAGGTTGCTGTAAGGACAAGGATGGCATTAGCTGATGGAGACTGGCGTCAGGAAGGTTTTACAAAGGAAGGGCTGCTAGGTGAGCCTTCCACTGTTAGGAGGGGGTGGGAGACCTTGCTGATGAAGGGGAGTATGGCCATGGTGCCCTCGGGAACTGTGAGCCCCTCAGTCTGTCCGCAGGGTCTGTGTGTGTTGATGAGGGCTGTGCCTGAACCTGGACAGGCAGCGGCCAGCTGAGGCCAGATCCGCACGCTGGTTCTGGGTCTGCCATGCTTGCATCTTATCTGGAGAGTGGTGCTGGGCCACAGAAACCTTTCCAATAACGGGGTGCAATCCTTCTATTTGCCTTTCAGGACAATCTCTGTGTGCCTTGGAAGCAACATTTATCAAATGAGCAGATGAATGAGGAGAATGGTTTCTAACTTATTCAGATCATGTTCTGTTTTGAAACTATTATCTCCAGAAAAATGCATCTACAGGTGAATCTATATCTGTATAGTTGCAGGGGGCAGAGAGACCCCCTGAAGACCATCCAGGATCACAGTGGATAAACTCCCTGCGCTAACATCGTATATTTACTTTTTTTAATTTTATGTCAGTGGGATTTGTCCCAAAGCTGCTGAACTGATCCTGAAAATTTCACGTTATCGTTCTTATCCTCCATTCAATTAATGAAACCAAGAGCACATCTCTCACAATTTCATGTGTAGTCTCTCTGACATTATCCATGGCATAAAATAGGTGGAATAAATAATTCATTGAGACAGCTGTCACTCTAGGCGCTCAGGACAAGCTGGAGTCACCACTCCGCCGCCGTATGCCACCATACTCTCCCCATATGTGCCCAGTCTTCAGACGGAAGCTACAAGGAGGCAGGAGCTGCCACTGAAGCAGGGGTTTGGCAAATGATAGGCCAGCTCTTAGAGTCCTAGGCAGGCGGGCCAGTGTTTAGGCTCAAAAGGGAGCTAAGGCAGAGTAAGTGAGCTGAGGGCAGCGTGAGGGTGTGAAGAAAGAAAACAGCAGACTGGGCAAGCAGGAGTGGGGAGGCAAACAGGATCCGCGGCTGCCCCACTTCCTGATGCCACCTTGGGGGAGGGTACAGGAGCAAAGGAGTAGCACCCCTGCCCCATGCAGGGGCTGAAGTCATGGCTGTGCCCCCAGCTGTAGGCATAATTGTCTGGGGAACTGGAGCAGGGCGGGACCCCAGTTAACTGAACTTGAAGAGAAGAAAGGAGACTAAAAGGGATCTCCCCAGAAACACTGCACACTGGCAGTCTGGTCAGCATGTGTTATTTCTTTATGCAGCTATCCTTTCCTTGTGGCCTAGTGGAAGCAATTGTGAAAACTGGAAGTAGAGGTGGAAAAAATACACATTTGTCACAAGATAAGTAGTCGGGGACTCTATTGATTAGAAATTCAGATGCACATGAAAAGGAAAAGGAAAAAGGAAAAGACCAAGATGACATCAAAACCATCAGTAGACTATTGAAATCATCCACTTCCAGTAACTACTGAAAGAATCTACTCCCAGAAAAATGTTATTCTGAACACTTATTCTTGGGTGTAATGAATTTCCATCTGGTGGTGGGTATTTTTATTCTAATGAGTAAATTGTATATATTCACCATCATTTACTCTAATGCCGTTGTCATGAGAAAAATGTCAATTCAAGCCAGCCAATGCTTAATTTTGCAGTAATCTTACTGTTTTTATTATGCCAATTATTATACAAGCCAACCCTCCCTTTTTCCTTATATACCAGGAAATGAGTTTGAAACAAACCCCTCAATTCGGATAGAAAGATGTTAATCCCATTTAAAATGCGAAGGCAAAGGAATGTTATTTTGCTGGGAAAAATACCATTTATTTTTTCAATAAATTTTCCATTCATTCTTACTGTTTTATTCCAAACTACCTACATTTAATTTATAAACTTGATATTGCATAGCACATAATTTAAATCAAACTACATTCTACATAAGCTAATTTTATAGTATTATTAACATTGTCTTAATTTTAAATCAAGAAATGCTGCCCACTTACTAAGCTTGCTTACCTTATGCTCTAGCATGGGCAATTGCTAGTAAGTTATATATTAATTTAGACAAGATCTTGTGGAGGAAGTAAATTCTGCTTAAGGTGTGGAAAATTCTGGAAGATTTATTAACTCTTTAGAACATCTAATGCAGTGGTTCCCAAGAAAAGTTTGGGAAACATTCCTACAAAATTTGATGAGTTGCTGGGCACCTCTGTTTTTACTTCTTCTATTGTTACTCTTTTCTTTTCTTTTTTTTTTTTTTTCTCGGCACACGGGCCTCTCACCGTTGTGGCCTCTCCCGTTGCGGAGCACAGGCTCCGGAAGCGCAGGCTCAGCGGCCATGGCTCACGGGCCCAGCCGCTCCACGGCACGTGGGATCCTCCCGGACCGGGGCACGAACCCGTGTCCCCTGCATCGGCAGGCAGACTCTCAACCACTGCGCCACCAGGGAAGCCCTACTGTTACTCTTAAAAGACCTCTTGTATGGGTATGATCTGGGTTCTCATTCTTCTTTTCATTTTTTCCCCTCTCTTCCATCAGCTGGTACCATCCCTTCATGTTCTCAATCAAAATATCACTCAGTAATAATTTGGAGTTTGGTTGGGTGCTGCACCCAAACTGAGTTTCCAGATGGCAATTGAGTGGTCTTGGATCCTTCTCTAATCAATGATTATATTTTATTATAATTGTCAGATTCCAGTTTTATCTTCTAAAACCTACCTTCTCTACCAGAATCTGTCCCACATCAAGTATGCCTTGTAAAGGTGTCCTGATGTGGGAAAGTTTAGGGGACGTGTGCATTGATGTACTAAGAGTTAAGGTCCCAGATGAGTTTACTTAGTCACAAGATTAGCCCTTTAGAAACTAGGTGATGGCAGGTATTGTTTTCCTCTCTGAAGACTTGTGTTTTTAACCCAAGTAGACACATACTACATCAAGCAGTAATAGCCTCTGGTATTCCAGCAGGAGTTTCTGAGACAGAGGAAAGGCTCTGCTTTTTATTTTTTATTTTTCCCATCTAATTGCCCACCAGAAGCAGAATTCCTTGATGAGATAATTACTTACTCACAGTTTATCCAGGAAATTACATTACTTTGTAATCTTGCCTCATTTACAAGCAAGGGTCAATCTTCCATCATAGACCTTTCTGATGGTATCTCTGCCTATGGGTTAGTAAGATACCTGACTGTACATGACAGTCTGTTTTCTTTCCTGTTTTAGAATCCTAATTTACTTCCTTAAATGGATTGTCTCCCTTTCAACACTGCTTTATTTCCTGTTCTTTGGTGTGTGTATGTGTTTGTCTGTGTGTGTTTAATTGACTGAATGTAGCTCAGTAAAATTTTCCTATCACTGTATTTAATACCCAAAGATGGTTGTACATTTGTATTTGCTCTCAGTCCTCGTTTTTCATTCAGTCCCTTTCAAGCTCAAATTTTGCTCAACTTTGATCAGAATAAAGGCCCAAAGGAGTTACAAAATACAGGAGAATCATTTGCTTTCGCAGGAAGGCAGAAATGAAAGAGAAGTTCTGGGGTGGCCTCCACTGTCTTTCTGATTGACAAGGACAAAATGATTCAGTTTTAATTGATGGAAACAGAGCACTGAGAACGATGAACAGAATAAAAGGGATTAGAATTTGAACTCTTGTTTCAAAGCAAGAACCATTGGGTAAATTTAAATGGAACTATCTCAGATGACCAGTGATTTTAGAGGTGTCACCCAGCTGTTTGCTGAAATGGTCTATTAATCATGAATTGAAAAAGAAAGCAAGTTGGTCAGTAGCATGCAGTCTCTACTATATTTTTTCTGGGACTTCAGCTACACCAGTGGTTCTCAGCTGGGAGCCATTTTGCTCTCCGGGGAACATTTGCAATGTCTGAGACGTTTTTGGTTGTTGTAACTGGGGTGTAGTGCTACAAGAATCTATCTAGTGCGTAGGCTCCCACCACAGAGAATAATCTGGCCCTGAGTATCAGTAGTGCTGCAGCTGAGAAACCTTGAGCTATGACCAGATGTTAGGTGTCCCTGACTACTAGGCTCAGATAGAGGTCTTCTGGAGAGTTGCGGTCATCACTGCTCCTTAGGAATCTTAATAAAGTATGAAACTGCTCCTGGGTTTGGGTTATTTGGAGTGATTTAATATTTGGGGTTCCTGGGCCTTCCTGGCAGCTCCTGTAAACCCGATGCTGAGGAGTTTTAGGATCGTGGTTCAGATCCTGGGATCTGTCTGTAACCGATGTTCAGCTGTCGCCTTAGGACAGATCCAGAGCTCTGGCAGATCCCCTCTGTCGACTTTGCTTTCCTCCTGCATTTCAGGCAATTCTAGAACCCTCCCAGCAACCATGGGTTCTGAGTGTGTGTCGTGGGCACTCAGTACCAGCTTAACCAACAGCAGTATTAACTAGATTAACTTTATGAACACAGCTATCCATTATGTATTTTTGGAAGTTTTTGGATTGTTTGGGAGGGGTCATTAATTTAATAAGCATTTTCTCCAAATAATGGAGAAATTCACCACCAGCAGCATGGTCTCCCTTGCCCTCTACTGCTGGGGGTGGAAGTCCTTACTGCTCGGCAGGGGTGTTAACATGCGCAGTGTTTCATAGTCTGCCTTCGTCTGACCTTCATGATGTCAAAACATGAGGTGGGGGAAGGAATCTGCATCTTGTTTTTGTAGGAGGGGAGCAGAGACCTGTCTCAAGACAATGATTGGAAGCTTTTCAGGTTATTTCTAATCATCAGGGTTTCAGATTTAAGAAGTACTTGATACTTACTTTTTATTTATTTATTTATACAGTTTACAAAACTTTCATCTCTATTATTTCAAATAAGACTCACCCTAGGAAGCAGGTATCATTATTTTCATCCCCATTTTATTGATGAGTTCCGTGGCAGAATCAGAACCTAAGTGCTGTTTCCCCCCCCCAGAAGCAGCTCTCCTGTCTGTCCCCTTTACCAGAGAACACTACACTCACAACACTTCTGGTCATCAAGCGCGTGGAGGTTTTTCCCCACAACAAGCAAATCTCTGCGACACCGGCTGGATGTCCTGCCATTTAACCCAATTCGGAGACAGCATCAGATCCCACAGGCTACGGGCTCAGTCCCACAGGACTGGTCCCCTCACCCCCACTTCAGATGCTGGTAGCGCAGGGCATCTGCCCAGCTGGGTCTAGGTCAGAGGTTCCAGTGACCACCTCCTTGGGTTCAGCTGCTTTGCTGGAGCAGCTCACAGAACTCAGGGAAACACATTTACCAGTTGATTAAAGAATATGATAAAGGGTCCAGATGAATATCCAGATGGCAGAGATTTGTAGGGCAGGGTGTGTGGGGAGGGGCGCACAGCTTCCAGCCCTCTCTGATCACACCCCTCTCCCAGCATCTCCATGTTCACCAACCTGGAAGCTCTCTGAACCCCCTACTACTGGGATTTTATGGAGGCTTCCTCACGTAGGCATGATCAATTATTAACTCTGTATCCAACCCCTCTCGCCTCTCTGGAGGGTAGGGGGTTGGGCTGAAAATTCCCAAGCTTCTAATCATGGCTTGGTTGTCCTGGTGACTAGCCTGCATCAAGGAGCCATCTAGAAGCCCACTCAGAGTCGCTGCATTAGCATACAAGATGCTCCTGGTGCGCTCTTATCACTTGGAATTTACAAGGGTTTAAGAGCTCTGTGCAAGGAATTGGGAGCAGAGACCAATATATATATATTTTCTCTTATCTCAAACCCGCTCTAGCTCTTCTCAGTGCCACCTACGTTTAGCAGGTGGCTCATTTTTTTCTATTTGGTTGCAAATATGCATAATGCTTTTCCTAGTTCCCTTCTTTCCTAACGTGGTCCAGACAGATAGGATTAACTTTGTAGATATTATATTTAGGTGTCTGGGGTCAGTAATAAGTTGTGACCAGGCTAGTCTAGTATTACTTTGACTTAATTTTATCTATTGTGCGTCATAGCTTGTGTAGGCTGAGATGCAGAAGAACAAGTGAAATGAGTTTTGTGGGTGGGTAAATTTCAGTTCTGATTTATCAGTGATATTTAGATAATGGTACACTCTTGCCAATAAAGGGAATATTGTTTGGCGATTAAAAGAGGCTTGGTAGAAGGACAGAATTAGCTAAATTATTTGGAGGATGCTGGAAGGGAAGCCTAAAAAATGTGTAAGGGGAGTGGACCTAATACGGACTGAGGCACCAGTGCTACTGGGGTGACGGTCACTACAGCCTATGCCCCCGCCCCCAGGGTGCTCCTGGGTGGTTGGGACAAGGTGCCTGCCCTACCTGTGAGTGCAGAGCTTAGCCAGTAGAGAAGCCCCACGGGCTCATGACTGGCTGACCACCCCCCGCACTGGATTTTAGCCCCACTAACCTCAGTCCTCAGTCCTTTCTGCGGTGCACAAGCTGTTTACCGTGTGCGGCAGCCCTGAGGTCTAAGGAAATACTGTTTCATCATGAGATCCCACTTCCTGACATTTTAGAAGATTGAATCTGGAAATGAATAAAACAAAAACCAACACCAACTGATAAGGTTCTTGGGTGATCAACAGAGCTTTCACAAAGGCCAGATCCTTAGCGCCCTCGCTCAGAGCTCACTGACTATGACTGACAGCTGACAGATTGATTGCAAGCAAGGTAACAAAAGAAAGTATACAGCGGGCGCCCAAGCCATCAAAAGTCAGCAGCCTGGAGGGGACCGAGTCCCCCCACCCCAGTCTCCAAGGGCCTAGATGCTATACCAATAACATTCATGTTTATAATGGATACCCTGAGTAACAAAATCGCTGAATTATTTTCAGAGGTTTTATTTTTAAAAGCTGACGTTTTGAATGTTAAAATGTATAGGAGTGAGCTCTAGTTATCATGAAAATTCACTTATGTAGGTATTTGTCACATAAGTGAATTTATTATGCTTAATTTCTTGATGAGGTTAGTTAACCAGAGAATTGCAAAGTAAAGTACTATAACAATTATATTGTCATAACATTTTGTAAATAAAGGAATAACACTGTGTAGCTCATTTTGAGAATGAACCATTAAATTATCAAATATTCCAAAAATGTTTTGGAGGTCGGGATTTCATAATATACTAAATATCTAGAATGATGTTTTAAAAAGTCTGTTCAATGAAATATTAGATTACAAGGATGTTAACTGGAGTTCTCGGAAAAAAATATTCCTTGGATAAGTAAATTTGGGAAATACTAGGATTAATGAAGTAAACACGCTTCTTTATTGCAGGGTTTTTCAGGAGTTTTAACATGTTAAAATGCATTTTGGAACATAATATGTAACCTGTGCCATGTGTATATATAAGCTCATGACTAAAACTCAACTCTGCTTTGTCCCTTTACACATCGGGTGGCGTGATCTCCTTCTCACCTGGCTGGATGATTGGATGAGGCCATGATGTTGGATCACTCTCAGGTGACAGCGTTCCTCTTGCTGTAAAAACAGACAATTCAAAAAGCATGTGCACAACATGTGAATAATTCCAGTTCGAAACAGGCGCCCTAACTCAGTCTTGGACTTCTCCCAGGTCAGGTGTGCTTCAGTTGGACGCCTGTGTCCCAGGAAAGGGTGGCTGCTGCCCCCTTGCTCAGCTCCTCCGTTTGGCAGCAGCCACTTACCTCCCTGGCAGGGTTGGGGGTGGAGGTAAGAGGGTAATAAGACAGGTGTGGCCCAGCTCTGCAGCTTTCCCATCGTCTTGGCCCTCGTTCAAGCTCACCCTTCTCCCCTGATGGTGCTTGCGCAGGCTTTCCCTCCCAGAGTTGGCTTGACATGGAACACATGCTTCTTTCTTCGTGGAGGTGGTCTCTTCCCAGACCCTGGGCCACGATGGCTCCCACCTTGTTCTGCAGGGGTCTGCTCCCCCGTGAGGCTTACAGGGACGGGCCAAGGCCCCTTCTCGCTCCTGCCTGGCTCCTGCCTGGTCATGCTTCCCTGCCCCAATGAGTCTGGGAGCTCAGGTCACCCTGGGTCTGCCTTCAAAGAGGGCCGTCAGCCCTTCCCCCAGCCCATCCACAGTCATGGGTTCTGGAATCATTTCGGGTTTCTCACGAGGAAGAGGAGGGAATGCTACTGCATTCTCACTCTGAAGAAGTCCTCTTCAGACCTTTACTCTCACCATGGAGTTCAAGCGACATGGAAGAGCTTCTCAGGACCCTTGTCTTCCTCAACCCTGCTTAGGAATTGGGGGATGGGGTGGGGGGCTTTCGTGCCTTCCCCCACCCCACCCCGGCTACGTGAACGCCTCCTGGTTGGCAACTCGCCTGAAATGGGCTCAAGTGAAGTCTTGTTCTAACATCTGGTGTCATGCATTTTACCACAGAATATGCTCCTTAATACACACACACACACACACACACACACACACACACACACACACACACACACACACACGCTGTTCTCAGTGCTCTACTGCAGTACGGTAACTATCTGAGTGGTTGGTGATGTTTCCTACTTAGCCTCCATTCTTCACTGTCTGCTGTACCCTTGATCCTCAGCTATTGCTACCATCGTTCTGCAGAGCTGCTCTCTGCAGGATCACCAGTTTCTTTCTGGTTGCAGAATCCATTTGTCTTTCTCCGGTACTCACGCTCTCTGACCGGCTCAGAATTTTCTCATTCCATGGTAACAACAGTATACTATCAAGGTTCTCTTTACTTTTGTAAACATTTCTTCTTCACTGTCTCTTTCTTTCCCTTGCTCCCAAGGAAGGAAATAACAGGAGGATAAACTCACAGCCCTTTCTTTGCTAGTTCTTCCTACCTTCTTGGAAATCTCAGGCGCTGCAAATCACCTTCAGGCCTTCATTTCCCTTCCGGCCTCCATTTCCACAGCTCCAGCCATCTGTGTCCCATGGACAGTACCTGTGTCTCTAGAGATGTGCTGCTGTTCCTTGAACTCTTCTCCAGAACTAAATTGTTGCTTTTCCTTCCTGGGCTCCCTCAGTTATCACTGTTGTAGCAGTGGCACTGTTATCTGCCCCTATCCTGATCACCTAGGCTTGAAAGTTGATGTTTGGCAGCAGCTGCTTTGCTTTCTATGTGGTCAGTCAGCAGGTCTCAACGGTTCTTTCCTTTAATGCTTCTTTTTCTTTTCTTCCCACTACTCATCTTGTTCAGTCATTTTTTACATCACGAGAGACTAGACTGCACATTTTTCTTTGCTTCCCGTATGTCTTTCTGCAGGCAATATGTTTTGTATGTTTCACCTGAAATCATCCTAAAACACAGCTTTGATTCTATTAGTGCTTGGTTCAAAATAGATAGCCCACAATTTCCTGACAAATTAAGTGCAAATCTAACCTGCTATCCAAAGCTCTGTGTAATCTGTCCCCAGCCTTCCTCTGCCAACCTAGCCTCCACTTATTCCTTTCACAAGCCCTGGGCTAGAGTCACATTGGCCTGCTTGGTTTTATACTGAATTTATTAAGTCAGTTTCCCAGCTCTATCTTCTTGTTTGAGGCTTGAAGACTCTTAAGAGGGTATGTGTTCCCTAAACTTCTGTAATAAGGCACATCTGCAACGTTTCCTCGTTTTATCTGTTCCCTCATTTTACTTTAGTTGGTAAAGAAGCACACGTTAATAATTTCTAAGAGTCTAAGAGACAGGGACGGTGTTTTCTACTTCTTTCTATAGCCCATAATGCTGAATACAGTGCCCTGCAAATGGAGTACGTACAATTTAGTATTGACTGATTAAAACATACGAGAGTCAGTCATAAATTGTCTAAGAAAGTTGGAAATGACATTTCCTCACTTTTCCCCAAGGATAACTGGGATTTGCGTTTTTCTGTATCCAAATTTGCTTTGCCTTCTCTGCCAGTGCCAACTCTATCTCTTTCAAGTGCCTTTGCAAATGAGTGTTTGCCAACTTGTCTTGATTTTAAAAAGTTGACGCAGTCACATTTGTGGAACATTGTTTGCTTCCCTTTGTTAGTTCAACATTTGAGGACTAATTGATATTTGAAAATCTTAATAACAACATTACCAGGACTGCAAGGTAGTGTAAGTTTTAATGTGGATGGTTCTTTGCTTTTTCAATTCTCACACTTAGTGTGATTAGTAACTTTTTTTGAGAGGGCATGTAGCAAAAGTAGTAGCTTAGAGATTAAGGAGAGATGAATCCTGGGAGTAACTCTCTCTTTAGCCTGCTGGGTATCTTGGCCAAGTTACTTGACTTTTCTGTGCTTCAATTCTTTTCTAAGACAAAGGAAAATGATAATATCCATCTGTTACATAATCTGTTTTAAAAAGAAAGGAAGAAAACAAAATATTTGTAATGTTTTACACACTATTTTCAATTGCATGTTTTTTAAGAAGAAAATGGCATACGGTTTTAATTGATTGTAAGCTGCTAAATTAATATTTTCCTTACTACACTTTTTTTTTTTTTGCGGTACGTGGGCCTCTCACTGCTGTGGCCTCTCCTGTCGCTCTGGATGCACAGGCCCGGTAGCCATGGCTCACGGGCCCAGCCACTCCGCGGCATGTGGGATCTTCCCGGACCGGGACACGAACCCATGTCCCCTGCATTGGCAGGCGGACTCTCAACCACTGAGCCACCAGGGAAGCCCCTTATTATACTTTTAAATTGGATAAAATGGATCTCTTGTGCACATGGGTTAGTCCCTGAATATTGAGCAAAAACCAAATTTAGGACATCAAATGACACTTTAAATCCATATCTCAAATCTCATATTTGTTTTCTGAGCATGAAAGGAGCCCCTAACACATGCAGTTGTTTATTAAATGATATAATGCTGTCAGGTGTTCATTTAGTCTAATGGATAGTTTGCTTTCAATAAACCTTAGCTATTATTCTCATTTTACACAAATTATTTTTCATGAGGGCCCTGTAGGAGTAAAAGCTAGAAAAAAACGATATCAAAATATTAATGGTAGTTAAGTTAGAGATTATGGGAAATTTTTTCTAATTCTAAGATGTTATTACTTATTTAGTTAATTCATTTCTTCATCTAGTAACCATTCTATCAGATGCCTGCTATATGCTGGGCACTTTGCCAAGCCCTTGTCATCCAAAATATGGATAAAACTAACATGGTCCCTTCCTTGGGGCAACTTAGTCTACGTTTTGTAAACACTCACCAGAAATACTTTAAAGAAAGTTCCAATAATTGTTCTCTATGTGTTCTAAGTAACTGATTCTTTTTTAAATTTTTATTTTGTTGTGGTTAGAACACTAACCACAAGATCTCTTCTCAACACATTTTTTTAAGTGTAAAATACCTATTGTTGACTATGAGTACAATGTTGTACAGCAGGTCTCCAGAGCTTATTCATCTTGATAATTAATGGGCATAAAATTTCAGTTATGCAAGATTACTGTGTTTTAATAGGTTCTAACAAAAGTGCTTATATTTACATATTGCTGCAAGGTTGACCAGACACACCTGCATTACTCTTCTGGAGCAATTCATACAGTAACCTTTAAGAGAGGTGGTTCAGGTAGGGTCATGTCTATTTTTTAGACATGATTCAATAACTCACCCAAGCTTAGGCAGGCAGAAGAAAGCATTAGGGGTCACTTAAAGAAGGGGCACACACACACAAGGCCGATTTCTCTACTGGTTGGGATTTGTGAAGGGAAGATGAAATAAATATCTCTGGTGCCATTCCCTAAGCAGGAGATAACATCTTTTCTTTCTTTCCTTTGACATTGATTAGAGATAGCTCATAGTTTCTACATTTTATATAATAAGGACAAATTGGTGGTTTTTCTGCCACGATTTTGAAGGGCTATCACTGTGAAGTTATTTCATTCCCTGGTTCAGATACATTAAATCTTTTTCCTCGTGCGCTTGTGTGTTCACGGAAACATGTTTCTTCCTTAGAGAGGACTCTTAGGTTATTCACAATAATGGACCAGTACCCTCAGCTTCTGTTGGGACTGGGGAATGGTCCCCTTCACTGCACCAGATCAGGCACATTTTACTGTTATTTTCAATATCCATTATTTGAGAAGAAAATATATTTAAACCAGTTGTGCCTCAGTAATCAATGAGTGATCACATGACACCCTAATTTGTAGGGTGGTTAAAAGATTCAGCTTGTTGCATGCCATAGCGTGAAAAATCTGAAGGACTCAAGATACTGCATGTAGATTCATCTGATAATTTTACACTCAGCTGTCTCATCTGTTGTTTTGCATAAGGCTTCAAAACTCTTTAGTTCGATAATGTAATTTTAAAGAATTTTTGTTACATTTAAAATTCTGTGTTTTAGTTCCTTTTTTCTTTTTTATTAGCTCACCCAGTGGTGTGTGTGAATTGGTCAAAAAGTAGAATTCTGAGTAACCAGGGAGGATGTGGGTGCTGCATAGGGAGAACCATTGTCTCCCTATTCCTGTGCATTGGGGGTGAGGCTTTCACCTCACACCCATACTGCAAGTTACACTTTTCACTTAAAGAAGAACTCGGGACCAAATACAGAACCCAAAATGCAGAAGAATTCCGACCCAGTGCAGATCTAAACACTACACCAATTACAAGGAAATCCTGTCCCAAAGTAATAAGTACCAGCTTAGATTTTACAGAACACATGAAGGATGCAAACCTCCTTAGCAGCACTCTCATTAAACACTTAGAATTTAAAGGAAACTTTGAAGTAATTGTAGATAAAGAATTAGCATTTTCTAAATATAATGATGTGGGGCTTCTATGGGGAAGAAAACATCTCAGTGCAGACAGTATGGGATGAGATACAGGAGAGGCACTCAAGAGCATCATCTGAGACTAGACAATCCAAAAAGAGGAACCAGAATGGGACTTGAAATGAAAGCATTCTCATCAGTGTGGTTGTTAAAGAATTTTATTATTTCAGTGAGAAGGGCTGTTCTTTACAGCTGTTGTATATAAATATGTTTATTAATTAAAGGACTACCGCTAGTAGCTACACTCTTGCTGACAGCCTACTATTTACCATTTCTAGGCTGAACATTTATTATAACATCATGTGCTGGATTGTTTTATCCCTGTATTACATGCATTACATTACATTAAGACTCAGAGAAATTAACTAACATGCCTAGTGTTTGTGAGGTCTTGTATTTAAACCATAGCCTGCCTTCCTTCTTTCCATTTTACCACACTGATACCCCCAGCTTATGTTATAGCAATAATTGGAAGTTGGTCCTTTTCCCTCCTTAATTAGTTTTAGTTAAATAATTCAATCAGTTGTTGTTATAAATAAATGTCAGGCCTAGACATTTATTTTTCACCAATGGCTTGGGTTTATAAAACTTAGATAATCTGTTTTGGACTTTAAAACTTTTTTGAGTTGCCAGAAGTTCATATTGAAATGTAGTTACTGCTGGAAAAGGTAGCATTTCTAAAGAGCAGAATTTGGTTGAACAAATTGATTTCTTTTGCATTTATTAAGGTAGTGATTAAACTGCAATGACAAAGAGACCCCATATGACTGTCATTTAAAGAAGATAGAAATTTATTTTTTTTAATAGTCCAGCCAATTTAGTTTGATAGCTTAGCTCTGCTTTGGGAGGTCATTCAGAGACCCAGGTTCTTTCCATATTGTTGCTCTGTCTCCTCTGTGCTTTGTCCTCATTTTCAAGGTTATAGCTGAGTCACTGTTATAACTCTGTCCTAGCTTGTGAGAAATGGGAGAAAGAATGGTAGAGTGCATCACCAAGCTTCAATGGCCAAGGTGTAGAAGTGGCATGTATTTTCACTCACTCCCACTGACAAGAACTTAGTCAGAACATGCCTCAGAGCAAAGGAGGCTGTTAAGCATGGTCTCTAGCTGTGCAGCCATGTGCTCAGGGCAAGAGTAGAGAACTGATTTGGAGGGGAAGCTAGTAGTCTGGCACACATTGGAAGGAACGGTACTCTAAAAAGGTAGGATTTGTTGAACAAATAGTTTTCCAAGCAAAATACTGAGCAAAGGACAAAGGTTAAGTATGCATAGTGGATATACCCAGAGGAGATGCTACCATGTCACTTCATGGTGTGGTCAGGGCTTGGCTCTGCCTGTTTTCAAAATTACAGATTTACGTGTTGTAAAATATTAAATATATTTAAGATATAAATAGAAATTTTAAAATTGTGCTTACATGTAATATTTTTTCTATTGCCTGAGGAATACTGGAGAAAGAAGAGATGGGGGCAAGACGGGCTAGGACCTCTGTGTGCTCAAAACTTCTTTCTGCAGTTTACAAATCTTTTACGTGTATCTTATTTTATTTTAGCCTCCTAAACTAGGTTATTCTGATAATGCTCATTATACAAACGCTTTAGATTTGAAATGCAGGCCAATGAATGGAAGGGGCAGGGGTTTGGTTTCCCATCACCAAAAACCACTGTATCTGTCATTACTCCACTTTGGGGTCTTAGAGCCTGAAGAGAGTGTTTAGTATATTTTCCATTTTGAGGTTGCCAGGAGCAAAGATTATTTAAATCTTAAATACAAAGCAAGCAAAACTTACATGGCTTGTAGAAAATTATTTCCTAACTAAAAATAAGACTTCCTGGCAGGAGCTGTTTGCTGGATCAGAGCTTTCGGGATTCTCATTGGCAGAACCTTGTCTCCAGTGGTTTGTCTATCCTCATTGTGCTCTAAACAAACCCTTTCCTTCTTCATTAAGTGGATTGTTCTGTAGGTAATGGGAGGACAGTTTGGCTGCTACTCATGGAAAGGATTTTTTTTTTAATAATGGAAAAAACAGACTATCTTCATCTTGAAGTTTTTGAGCTCAAATTAGCAAAGCAGGTGGACAAATGATATTTTCTCCGTAGTGTAACTCCAGTGGAATTCTGGAACTGTCTTTGTTAGTTGTCCCAGTTCCTTTTGATTGCTCCCCAACAAAGAAATCTGCATCTTTTAACTTGATTGTTGTTTCTTCTAAAGAGTCTTTTTTATGGCGGGGGAAGAACAGGGCTTCCATGTTTGGCTGCATGGGTTGTGTGGACAACCCTGGGACAGTGAAGATATCAAGTGACTCCTATGATTTCCGTGGACTGGGGTAAAGGCATATGGAATTTGCAGTTGTACTTCATTTTTGAAGGATGGCTCATACATGTGTGTAGTCTGTCCTCTCTATGTGACAGAAAAAAACAGATGTTGGATTCCCTGAGAGATGGAATCTTCTAGCAGGATGTGGAAGAGCGTCCCTTTCTCTGCAATCTTCCAGCCGTAGGTTATTATCAATTTGGTGGGAAATATAGACTCTAATTCTTCTAATCTGTATTTTCCTGATGACTGGTGAGATTGAAAATCTCTACCCATGTTCACCAGGCCTTTGCATTTCTTTTTTTTCCTGGGAATTATCTTTTCAGAAGCCTTGCCCATTTTTATATGTTGTTCCCCTTTCTCTTAATGATTTGTAGAAGTGCTTTTCCTGTTCTAGACCTTGGCCGTTTCACTACTATATATTTTGATAATATTTCCCCAACAAGAGGGTAAAATTTTTTCTTGCATGTTGCTTCTTTCAGTGTCACTTATTTCCTACTGATGTTTGATTCTTCAATCCTTTTGGAATTTCCATATGTTATTCTAGGGTAGGGGTTTACCTTCCTTCTGCTTCTGTGTCCTCCATAGCAACTCTTAAAGAGTGGTCCCTAGATGGGGAGAACTGGGGCTGCAGCTGCCAGACTTGAAAATTGTGTGTTTTCTACGACGCTGCTCTGTGCAAAAAGGGAAACAAGGAAACAGATGCAGTGGGAGGCACAGAAAATTGTTCTGTTATTTCTACGGAGGCAGATATCCACTCTCAACCTTGCTGAAAAGATTGATTTTGGTTGGGCAGTGTTACAGGACAGGTAGGAAGGGAGAGTGTGCTTTTCAAGTGCAGATGAGTCCTTATTATGTAAAGCTGAGCTGGGGAAAGCGTGGTTTTTGGAGCAGGGAGTAGCTGGGGCACCAGAATGACTGCATTTGGTTGGCCATATGCTTTTTCTTCTGTCTTGGATTAGGATTGCTGTAACCTCTGAGCTATTTGATTTGTAACCTCTGAGTGCCGGTTCATAATCTTGCTGAGAGTTAGGTATGTTATCTATAAGAGGGATTTTCTTCCTCATGGTGCTGATAAAAAAAATGATAATGCAGGTGCCAGGGGATGGCCAGCATTTCTGGCAATATCCCTGAGATAGGCTGTGCTGTGAGGTAAATGCATTGTGTTAAAGTTGCATTGTAAAACAGCACATCTGGAGAGTGTTTCTTTGAAAAAGTGAGTCTTTTCCTAATTAGAGTAAAATATCTGTTGTATTTTCCTTGTGAAATTGTATTCTAGACTTTTCAATCTTAATGGTGCGCTTTTGGAACACTTTCTTGCTTCCATTGACATTTTGTAAAGGTGTATTTTCTTTCTCTCTTCCTCCCCTCGCCTCCCCTCTCCACCCCCCTCCCTTCCTTTCTTTCTTGCAGGATAGTGGATTTACAATGCCATGTTAGTTTCAGGTGTACAGCACAGTGATTCAGTTTATCTATCTATCATCTATCTATCTCTATTCTTTTTCAGATTCTTTTCCCTTATAGGTTATTACAAAATATTGATTATAGTTCCTCGTTCTATACAATAGGTGAAAGGTGTATTTTCTTAAAGGAGAAGAGTTTCTTGTCCTCCTTTTGGAAGATATCCTGTTCTGAGTGGGTGAAGAATCAAAAATAATTAAGAAAATGTCAGAGGGACTGCAGTAAGAAAAGTGAATCCTCAATTATAGGACACAATAAAAGTGCGTCCAGATTTTCTTGCTCATTCAGTGGCTCCATTTGTTTGGAGTAGTTCCAGAAACCATAGAAACCTCTTTTGGCTAAGAACTTCATTTCATATCTTCATCTGTTTTTTTTTTTTTCAGCTTGCAGGTGATCACTGTGTTGGATGTGCAGCTAATGCTGTAAATGTAGACACCCAGTTTAGCAATTTAGTCAAAACCTCATTCAAATCCCAAAGCAGAAAATAGATGAGAGTCTTCCCTGAGCCTTGCTGCTCTGTGTGGTCTCTGGACCAGCGGCAGTAGTGTCACCTGGGAGCTTGCTGGGAATGCCCCACCCCAGACCTAGTGAATCAGAATCTGCATTTTTTTAAAGGATTAATGTTTGAGAAACACTGTTCTGCAGCACTAACAGACCAAGCATCACTTGGATCTTATTATCTTTAGCTCATTTGAAAAATAGTGCATCAGATACTCTTTGAACAGAAAAAATAGCCTAGCTTGGCCAGAATATGATGAGAAGGAAAAATCTACAGTAACCAGGAAATGGAAATGTATTCAGTGCAATAGCTAGCTCAGGGCTTTGCAGTCTGGCAGACCAGGGCTGGAATCCTGGTTTTGTGATTTACCAGTTTCGTTACCAGGAAATCATTTCACGTCTTCTCTGCCCTCAGCTGAAATGAAGCATTCTGGTTCTCAGTTCTACAGTACTTTGACTGCACTGTCGCTTTCCACTGTGTCAGGCTGATAAGCAAAATAGTTCATGGGCTACATAATTATATGCAGTCAGGCTATTCTTTTCAATAACTTACATTTTATTCTCTATGTACTGCCTTTCTAAGGGCAGAAACATAAACCAGACACATAGACATATAAATGAGCTAGGGGTAAGGGGAAATCTGTGTTTAAGCACTAATTGGTTATTTTAATAGTTTAAATTAACATTACTAAGTTTCCAACTAAATATTCTGCCAATTTTCTGTAAAAATGAATCAGTGACCCTGGCTGTCTCATCCTTGTCTCTTTCTAACTTGACTTCCTGTACTTTCCCCCTCTAACAATATGGGGACATTTCTGATGAAGGTATGATGCTCTGACTCACTGACAAATTTAAAATTTTTACATTAGTATGAACTGTGTCCATAAATATATCTTATTCAGATTCTCTCTGAAATACCATCTGATTTAGATATGAGATATGTAAATGAATTTTCATTGAAAAAGATACAGTGCCAGGCGTGCTGATGAAATGCATATCTTTTGTAATTTAGAATAGCATCCTAGAAAGGAAATATCTCTGTGACTTAGGTGGAGGTAGAAAGACAGGGTATACAAAATAGTACAGAAGATGGAACATTCATTATATTCTAAACATTTTAGTCTCTAGAAAATTGCCTGCAACCTGTTTTATCTTGAATTATGGCATTTGTCAGTCATCAGATAAATCTTTATCTCATTCTCTTAAAGCATCACTTTTTATTTTCTTGTTAAATAATCTCCTCAGTATATCTCAGAATATTTTGACTTGGTGCAGCTTTTACAATATGAATTTCTTATGTCCCAATTATTTCATTTAGTAAGCATGGCACTTTAGTCAAGAGACAAATTTAATGATGATAAAGAAAATGTTGCCTATTATGTACAAGTCGGGCACATAAATGGTAATTAACTTGATATAGGGGGAGTATAAAGAGCTGCATAATTAAAATTTAAGTAGATTTTAAAAACATGATTTTTCAGGTAATATGTGTCCCTAATACCAGTTTAGAGTGGATGCCAGCACACTGATTTCTCTATGTATGTGGTTCAAAAATTTGCATATGAATCTATTATTATAACTCAAATCACTTTGCTATTGAATTCAACATTTTACTTTTAAAAGATTTGTTATTTTAGATTTGTAATTGTTGTTTGTTAATTTGAAGATTAGAGTTTTGTTAGTTTTGCACTGTGAAATTTTTACCTTGAAAAATTTTAGTTCTCGCACTCAAACAGTGTTTTAAAGCTTTACTGACTCTTGGAGTCTTTTCTACACACTGTTTGACTATAACAAATGTGATTCCAAATTCCACTGTACACCACTGGGGAGATATCAAACCTTTAACTTTTATAATTTATGAATAATATGCATTTAATGTGTCTGACACACATATATGTGTATATGTCAATAAAATATTTACATAACTTGAGAGAATAATTCTGAACTCTGAAGATAGAAATATAATATCTAGGCATTTCAGAAAAAAATGTTGAAAATCACCTACTGATTTTTAAATTTAATTAAAAAATTTTTATGTTTGTGTTAAGCTGCACATAACATAACATGTACCATCTTAACCATTTTTATGTGTACAGTGTCATAGGATTAACTGCAGTCACATTGTGTGCAACCATTATCACAATCCACTTCCAGAACTCCTATCGTCTTGCAAACTGAAGCTCTGCACCCATTAAACAACTCCCCATTTCCCCTCCTCCTAGCCCCTGACCACTACTATTCCACCTTCTGTCTCTATTAATTTGATTATTCTAGGTACCTAGTGTAAATGGAATACTGTCTACTATTTTGTTGTCACATATGGAACTGCATAGTCTAATGGTTGAAGATGTTTAAAAACATAACAGGAAACCAATCAGAAACACATTAAAAGTCAGCATGATGTAAATGCAAGGTTGCAAGAATCCAGTTTGTCATGGACTTCCTTCTTTCGTGTGTCACCACCATTAAGCATAGTTGCTAGACTTTCTATGAAACCGTGGAGGCAGAATGATATCAGAGAAGATTCTCACATCTGACTGTCCTTTCAGCTAAGAGGCGCTCAGGTATATTTCATCTACAAACTCAGGGGCTTGAACCAGGGATGATCTTCCAGGTTCATTCATTTTTTTCGGGAATTTGAGCTCTTCATTTTGCTAAGCTCTGTTGTAGGTGCTGGGGGTTCAGTGGCAGAAAGAACAGGTAAAGATCCCTGCCCTCATGGAACTTTCACTCTAGTGGGGGAAGCCAGACAAAAAGTAAGCTAAATGTAAAAATGATACCGCATATTCAGTGGTGAGGCATGCTTTGGTAAAAAGTGAAGTGGAAAGGGGAAAGGGGATGGTATGAGGTAAGCCCAGAGAAGGGGTGAAACTCAGAGGGAGGGGTCCAGGGGCTATGTGGGTGTCTTCCACAGATGCAAGAGCACGTGTGGAAACCCGGAGTGGGGGCTGCTTGGTCCTGTCCAGGAACAGCAAGGACAGTACTGTGGCAGAGTTGGGAGCTAGGGGGAGGTGGGAGGTGATGGATGAGGTCGGAGAGATGACGGAAGACCAAAGCGGAGGGGACCTTGCAGTCAATTATACAGACTTTGACTGTTACTTGGAATGAGATGGGAGCCTCTGAAAGGTTTTTAGCAGAGCAGTGACTTGATCTGACATGTTTTGGAAGAGTTACTCTCACTGCTGAAGTGGGTGAGAGCAGAAGTAAGAGTGATGGGCAGGAGACTGTTGTGGAAATTCAGTTGATCTATATTCAGTGACTTGGAGCAAGACAGTAGCAATAGAGGTGGTCAACCACGGCTTGAAGGTAGAGACAGCAGGACTTGGCTAAAGATGAGGAAGCTGAGTTTGCAGTTTTTGGCCTGAGCACCTGGAAGGATGGAGCTGTCAGTCACTAAGGTGGGAAACTTTGAGAGAGCTGGCTTGAGAGCGGAGATGCAGAGTTTGTTGAAATGATGAGCCTGTTCAATGTCCAGGTAGAGAGGAGGGGCAGGCAGCTGGTACCAAGAATGAGTGTGGTATCTTCAGGAGAGGAACTACTGTCATACTTACTACTTGCAGATGGAGAAACAGAGTTAGGTAGCGCTTAGGTCATTTACCCAGGGACTTAGAGCCAGAAAGAGATGGAGATGGGTATCTGAATTCAGTCTCTTCTCTTAACTTCACTGGATGGAGGAGATCTTACTCCGTGCTTATTCTCTAATAGGTTCTCCTGAGTCATGAAATAGCCATTGGACCGATCCTAGGAGTGAGAAGGGCATTTCTCTGGCTGGATTGTCAGTTAGTGAATACTTAAGAAGCAACAAAACTCTAAAGCAGCGTAATTAGGGTAGCTTCTACGTCTCAAACATTATGTCTTATAGTTCTTTACCTCTGTCTGTGGTGATACCTCCTCCATCAACCCCAACTCTGCCTTCCGCTCTGGCTTTAAATTCTTTACTCTCATTTCTAAACATTTCTAGCTCATCCTTGTAGCTCACCTCTTGGCACTGCTGTTGTTCATGAAGGAGATTTTTCTAAGTTCACAGTGTGCCGGAAAGGCAGGGAAGATTACTTTTAAAAGAAATAAACGGATGAAAATGCAAAGTAGGGTACTTATGTTATGTGACCTTGATAAGCTATTGATTTGCAATCTGCCACTTTTTCCCCATCAATTTACAATTCAAGACTTTTAAAGAATGATTCATATATTCTACGACATATTAAACTGGTATCTGAGAGAGGAAGAAAGAAACAAATGCATTTAGTGGCAATTCAGTTCACCAGATTGGCAGACATTAAAATATGATATTACAGAAGAAAAGAAGAAGGAAAATAATTTAGGGGAAAGAATATATTTTGGATAAATATACCCAAGATCAGATTCTAACCACTGAGTTCCCCTAAGACCTTGAGTAAGTCACTTTAACTCTGAAAGTCTCTTCCTTTACCAGGTGAATAGGGATACCTTTTTACCCTCCTTTGGTTTGAATATTACTGAAATATTTATAAAATCTGGCTTTAGCCATCTCTAACTATACATTTATTTAATAAGCTTTAGCTTAGATTGTTGCATATATTTTTAATGCTCTCTACAAGTATTCTGATGGATTGCAAATAAATGCTCTGCTCTCATCTGCTCACGCAGAACTTGAGAAAAGTTAGAGGCTTTCAGGAATAACCAACACAAGTTCCTGCTGGACTAACTATCACAATAATAGAGATATTAAAGTGCAGGCACACTCCTTCTTGAATGCCCTTCATCCCTAACACCTGCTACTGTCTACAAGGGCCCCTTGAGTCACCTCCTCCGTGAAGCCTTCTGAGGTCTACTCCCCAACAGTGGGGTTGGGCTGGCTGGGACCCGGGAGTCTGTGTAAATTAGCCACTCTTTCCTTTGTGCTCCCAGTATATCTTTTTTATTATTATTAATTTTTATTGGACTGTAGTTGCTTTACAATGTTGTGTTAGTTTCTGCAGTACAGCAGAATGAATCAGCTGTACGTGTACATATATCCCCTCTTTTTTGGATTTCCTTCCCATTTAGGTCACCACAGAGCACTGGGTAGAGTTCCCTGTGCTATACAGTCTGTTCTCATTAGTTATCTATTTTATACATAGTATCACTAGTGTATATATGTCAATCCCAATCTCCTAATTCATCCCAACCCCCCCCCCTTGGTATCCATACATTTGTTCTCTACGTCTGTGTCTCTATTTCTGCTTTACAAATAAGGTCATCGATATGATTTTTCTAGAGTCCACATATATGTGTTAGTATATGATATTTGTTTTTCTCTTTCTGACTTACTTTACTCTGTATGCCAGTCTCTAGGTCCATCCACGTCTCTGCAAATGACCCAATTTTGTTCCTTTTTATGGCTGAGTAATATTCCATGGTATATATGTACCATATCTGCTTTATCTGTTCCTCTGTTGGTGGACATTTAGGGCGCTTCCATGCCCTGGCTATTGTAAATAGAGCTGCAATGAACATTGGGGTACATGTGTCTTTTTAAATTATGGTTTTCTCCGGGTATATGCCCAGGAGTGGGATTGCTGGGTCATGTGGTAGTTCTATTTTTAGTATTTTTCTAGAGTCCACATATATGTGTTAGTATATGATATTTGTTTTTCTCTTTCTGACTTACTTTACTCTGTATGCCAGTCTCTAGGTCCATCCACGTCTCTGCAAATGACCCAATTTTGTTCCTTTTTATGGCTGAGTAATATTCCATGGTATATATGTGCCATATCTGCTTTATCTGTTCCTCTGTTGGTGGACACTTAGGGTGCTTCCATGCCCTGGCTATTGTGAATAGAGCTGCAGGGAACATTGTGGTACATGACTCTTTTTAAATTATGGTTTTCTCCGGGTATATGCCCAGGAGTGGGATTGCTGGGTCATGTGGTAGTTCTATTTTTAGTTTTCTAAGGAACCTCCATACTGTTCCCCACAGTGGCTGTACCAATTTACATTCCCACGAACAGTGCAAGAGGGTTCCCTTTGCTCCACACCCTCTCTGTGTGCTCCCAGTATGTCTTTTTTAGAGCTCTATTTTAGAAGTCTTTTTTTTTTCTATTTTGATTTGTAATTATGTGTTTCTGTTAGATTGTGAATGTTTTAAAGACAAAGGTTATGTTCAATAATTTTGGTTTATCAGAGAGTAGAACAATGCCTAGAATAGATAAATAACATATTATTGCATAACTGAAGGCTATTCAATATTTTTCTCATGTGATAAAGCCATTCACAGCACACTCAAACAATTCACCCCAAGTTTACCTCTGATTTCTCCACTGTCCAAACCCAAAGTTCATCTGGCAAATTGGGAATTAAAACTCCTTTTCTTTATTTCGCCCTTAGCCTCCTATCATGGCTGTTAGCAACCACACATGTAGGTGTGGGAAGGGCAGAGTCTATTTTATTACACCGTGATGACCTCCTGAGAAGCCCTGTGGTTTGATAAAGAAAGAGATTCGAGAAAAGGAGGCTGAGAAGGAACGATTGGAGAGAGAGGAGGAAAACCAGAGAAGTGAGTCCCCCAAGCCAAGAGAGCAGGGTGTTTTCAGGAAAAGACAGTTGCCAGTCAGTAAATCATGATTAATCACAACTGTACAATTTTTTTTTTTTTTCGGTACGCGCGCCCCTCACTGCTGTGGCCTCTCCCGTTGCGGAGTGGCTCACGGGCCCAGACGCTCCGCGGCATGTGGGATCCTCCCGGACTGGGGCACGAACCCGTGTCCCCTGCATCGGCAGGCAGACTCTCAACCACTGCGCCACCAGGGAAGCCCTACTGTACAATCTTTGACAGCTACCATTACCAGTAGCAAGAGGTAGTGGAAGGAAGGAATACTGGGCAAAGTGCCAGTTCATGGCCTCTTTACGTCATCACAGCTCTCACTTCATCTGTGAAATGGGGATAGTGGTCATTCCTATGCCATTAGCTTGTCCTGGGGATGAAGGAATTCCCTGTATGGAGCCCTACGCATTGTCAGTGCTAAATAAATACTAGTTACTAATACTGTTGTTGTTGGTGTGAGCCAAATGAAATTAGTAAAATATAACTAGATATCATTGTGTAAGATTTTTGTTTCTAGCAAGCAAAGAACTTTCTGGGAGCGAGAACGCCCAAGCAGCACCCACTCTGGATCTTCCAGGCTTCAGGAGTAGTCGGACTCTGACAGCTCTCACCCGGGCTGCGTAACCATTCAAGGTGCAGCCACGAGGAGTAATGGGCAGGAAATGAAGGGATACGAGAAGGGCGTCAGTGAAGGAGAGACGTTCAAAGTCAGTAATCTTGAGAACAACATTTTGAAATCAACCCCAAATGTATTTGAGACTGTTCCTAAAAATACACTTAATGGCAGAGGGGGAGGTTTTATGTTTTAATATTCAGCTTGCAGAGGACAGTTGCACTATGTTTAGAAGGCAGCAGAGTGGAGCTGTTAAGAGCACACTTTTGGAGCCAGTAAAACCCAAGACAAGAATCCCAGCACTAGGACATATTTACTGTGTGATCATGGGTGCCTTCTTAACTTGTCTAAGCATTGGTTTTCTTCTCTGTTAAATGGGAGATATAATAGCTAACTCCCTGGACTGCTTTAAGGATGAAATTGTGTAATATTAGGAAAAAAACTTTGCAGAGGGCCTCGGGCATAGGAGAGGATCCATCAGAATAGATACTGCAGGATGATAGCATATGATGGATGGATTGATGGATGGATGGATAGATAAATAGACCCTGTTTTCAATCCCAGGAAAATAGATATTAAGTACTAATTAGGCATTTCTAGTCTTAACTTTCCTTAATCACAAAAATCATCCAATTAATACTTCTGTGTAAGCAAAACCACCATTAGTGTCAGAATAGAAAGGGACACATTGAGACTTGAGTGGCTTAGAATTCTATTTACTTCATCTACACCATTTCTTAAGTGGCACCCCTGCCACATGGTAATGAATCTTAATTTTTTAAGCTCTCTTTGAACAACTAGAAAATACACTTGTGTTGGTAAAGAAGTAAAAGTGTCCAACATTCCTGAGGATAAATGTAGTAGGATAAAGGTAACATCATATTTGATGAAAAAAATCTTTGAAATAGGAAAATCTGCCATGAGGAAGCAGCAAAGAAAGTATGTTCCCATTTAGTCATTTTATAGTTAATAAACATGAATGAGAATGTTGGTCAACATAAACTCTCAACAAGGAAGGTGGGCTGTTGCTCAATCAGCAGTGGAGGGTGTCATATGTGGAGCTTCCCTTTGTGAGTGTATTTCAATTAAAGAAATCTGGAAGTGTCTGTGAGTCAAAGATGTGGTGCAGGCAATATATGATGTAAAACAAAGGCGTGTGGTTTACGTAGCTCAGCAGACAAGTTGCCAGATGGTGGGTATGCTTGTTTGAATGGCACCCAAGACAAGAAAGTACCCACCTGTTACTCTGAGCACACAATGGGCAGAATCCTAGATTTTCACAACCCTTTCATTGATGACTCATTTTTTTTAATACTTAATGTTTCTCTATTACTTGTATCTATTACTCTAGGTTGCAGTAAGTCCTTTGGATAAGGCAGAGTATAAATAATATAATTTTATAAATAGACAAGGATTAGTAAAACATTTAAGTTAGAAGCAGATCTATGCCTGATATCAGATAGTTTTGTGTGATGTAGACCAGTGTTCATGGTGGCACGAATTTATGATTGTGTTTGTCAGACATTGTGATAGATATTGGGGTGGGGCGTGGGGGAGACAAAAACGTATAGGATATCATGTCTGCCCTCAACGAGATGGCAGCATAGTATGGGAAGACAGTATGAAAAACGTAAGAACTGGCAAACACCCAAAATCTGTGTGATTAATTTTGGTTGGATGAGAGGTTAACTGAAGACTAGACATTTGAGCAGCGCATTGAAGAATGAATACGTAGATCTCCCCTTGCAGATGGAGAGACCAGGACATGCCAAGCTGAGAAAAAGCAAAAGCAAAATTCCATGAGGCAAGAGACTGTATGACACCCCAGAAGGAGCAGCCTGGAGGGACCCTAGTGTGGGCTGCATGGTGGACAGAATGGGAGGAAGATAATGACAGACCTTGAATGGTGTTGTAATAATGTAGGCTTTATTTTGAGAAAAATGGGAATCTCTTAAATGTTATTAAACTGGAGATAGAAAATAACCAGAGCTGAACTCTAGGGAGACACAGGCAGCAAGGCTGGAAAACAAGCCCTGGAACTGGAAATGGTAGAACATAGGAGTAAAGGAGAATTGGCTCCTAAATGTATACTGGGAGAGCAAACGTGAATGACAGTATGGAGTTAAATAGGATTCTCTTGTTGCTGGTTTGGGTATCCAGGATGAAAGCCAGTGCCTTTAACCAAGATGGGGAACGCAGAAAGAGGCAAGGTTTGAGAAGGGAGTAGAGGAATGAAGGTGAGATGTGTGGTCAAAATTATAAGTTTAATTTTGTGGCTATTTATGAAGAAATGTTCTCAAAGTGTTAGAAATAAAGATTAGGTTTAAGTGGGCTGGCAGACACAGATTTGAGAATTATCTGAATCACAGCAGTAATTGTAAGCCTGAGAGTAGATGATTTTGCCTTAAAAGATCAGGTGCGTTGAGAAGAAAAAGATCAAGAACAAAAACATAAGGAATAAGTACATTTCAGGAATGAGGATAGAAGTTTTAAAAGAAAGAAAACCAGAAGGAAATATTATTGCTGAAGTATTGAAGCTGCAGTGTTGTAGAACATTTCAAAAACATCACATTCCAAAATATTACATGTCATAAAAAGAACAATAGGATAAGAAATGAGAGAATATTGGAATATTGGGCATTATACAGAGAATAGCAAGGGTAGTTTCAGCAGATAAACAGGATAATAAATTTATTTGTTTATTTATTTATTTTAATAGGATAAGAAATTTAAAATGAGCATAACTAGTTACTATTCTTTGAGCCCTTTCTTGGTGTCTGGTGTATTCATTCCAATCCTAATAGCACCTCAATCATCAGCCCATTTTTCAGATGAGGAAACCGAAGCATGGAAAAATGAAACAACCTTATCAAGATCATATAGCCAGTAAATGACCAAGTTATGATTAAAACCCAGGCCATTTGGCTGCAGAGCTCAACTTTTTAAGCACAAATTGTAGTGACTTAAAGTCAGATGCAGTGTGTGCAGGTGTGCTGCCCGGGGCGGGGGTGAGGGGATCAGCCAGGTGGCTTCCTGACGTGCTATTACTTTGGGGAGATTAAAGCACACATGAGCTCTTGCATAATCGACTCTATGTCGATTGGGCAGAACCTGTAAGAGTTGACAGGAGCTTAAAGCAGACAAACAACACCACTCTTCCGTGGCTCCTGCTGCCACAAGTTGAAAGGTGTAAATATGAGACTACAACCCAAAGTCACGGACTGTCTCAGTGATAGTTGCCTCAAGTTGCTAGTCACAATAAATTCTGTAACCAAACAAATGCATGGAAGAATGTTATTTTTCAGGGAAAGATGATTTACTTTATTACCTGTGTGAATTTCCTCAGTATGCCTCCAAGGAGTGGTCCGGTTTGTAAAACAGCAAGAGAAAACCGAAGGGAAGGCCTGCTTTGCTGATCTGAAAGTAAAAAAAAAACATTATAAACTTTTTTGATTCAGTCTTTTAGTCTGTAATTTACTCCTATCCTTAGCGTGTACTCAGAGAGACTAACATCATCTATTAGAGGTGATTGAAAAAGTGCCAAATGAAAGGCAATTCTAAACTAGTTAACAGTAGCATAGGTTTAGTGCGGGAAATAAATCTCTTAGTTTGAACTGACAGAGAGGCGTGCAGTTTGCATTAATAGAAAATTGTCTCCTTTGGAGATCATAAAATAAAGAGCTTGAAATTATGAGCTGGTCCAGGGTACCCACATATCTGGTCCGGCCCTGGATGAGTAAGTAGTAAAAATGGAGTAACAGTTCTGCGTTTAGAAATGTAGCACTGAAGAGATGTACATTGAAGTGCTGGGGACTTTGAGGGAAGGCAGGGTTGCAGGAAGATTCTCTGGGCTTGAAGGGCTTGTTCAGGGGCTGAGGCGGGCTTTCTGAGTCAAGAGGAAAGGCAGGTGGAGATAGTGGTAAGTGTGCTACCACTTACTACTTAAGAGCCAGCTCTTCTGCTGGGAATTGGGGGCCGAATTTGGACTTGGGAGTGGGAAGAGACTTGGAACTTTTCTGTGAAAAAGGAATCAATTAGAGTAAAATGTTTTTCTGTTCAGCATGAATGGCCAAGCTGCAGTTCTAAAGCACTAATTTCGATGAGTATGTGTGGCAATGAGTTTTTACTCTTCTCTGTGGATGCTGGGAGAGTGGAAAGCAATGGAAGCTACAAATGATCAATTATTAGTCGCTGAAGACATAGAACTGCATAAAAAATCGTCACTAGGAGATGGAGAATGTGCCAAAATTGAGCTAAAACATTTCTGCTTTAAAGCATCTTTTGAGATAGCCGTGATCATTGAGCATCAAGGCATTTGCTTAGAGGGATAAAACTAGAGCTAGTGTTTGAGTTGTTGAGCCATGTCCATGATCATTGAGCATCAAGGCATTTGCTTAGAGGGATAAAACTAGAGCTAGTGTTTGAGTTGTTGAGCCATGTCCATGATCATTGAGCATCAAGGCATTTGCTTAGAGGGATAAAACTAGAGCTAGTGTTTGAGTTGTTGAGCCATGTCCGTGATCATTGAGCATCAAGGTATTTGCTTAGAGGGATAAAACTAGAGCTAGTGTTTGAGTTGTTGAGCCATGTCTTATTTCTGATATTAGATATGTTGCATAGTATAGTTTGGTTAGACTCAGAGGTGTGAGGACGCCTAAAGCAGCTGATCTAATAGTTTAAAGTCTATTTGGTATATATATATAGCACAAGTTGCCATCTACAAATAGTGTGTTCAGCAATTCTCGGTGCTTTTTAACATTACTTTTGTCTCAGTTTCAGTTGGGAAGGACCCTGAATCTTGCCTTCTCTTTGTCCTAGGACAACCTGTGGAAATGACAAATGGAATTCATTCATTCACCAAAGCAATGATCAAGTGTCATATGATGGTGCAGGAAAGAGTTAGTACCCCAATGGCCCTGTACACAGCACAATTCAAATATTTCTTATTCAGAAAAAGAACTCTCCTATAGAGATACCACCACAGAGGTGATTCTTAAATAATATTTGTTTAATACTAAAAACCTCCAATCTGGAGTTTCCTCTTAAGCTGTCTAGATCCTGTCGATATGACAAAGAGAGAGTGTCTTTTAATCCAAGGACTGTTTCAATGCGCACTAATGCGTGAGTACATTTTTAGAGATATATTTTCTAACTTCCAAATTTTTTTTCTGTTAATAATGGTGGGGGAAAGTTACAGGATGAAAGTAGTTTTGATAACATTTTGCAACCAGACATTTTTCTTAGTTTCAGTATGTTTATATATGAAAAGAGAAGCCAGATGATAAAATCAAAGTGCCCATGCAGAGATTATGGTACCTCACCTTTCATTGTCCTGACAGCTGTAGCTCAGTGCAAGTTCTCATTACTGCTGTGTTATCCTATCATTTACAACAGAGCGAAAAATCAAAAAATTTTAATATAATGCATCCCAAAGTAGAACATTTTATACATTATGCTGGTGAACAACAGAAGCGAAATGTAGGCTAGATGTTGATGGAGTTTGAAACAAGATACATGTGAATTATGACAATAGCTTTAAAAGATAGGGCAAAACACTGATGATTTAAAAATGTTTAGAAACTAGGTTAAAACTCTTTTGAAAGTGATGGAGCATGATAGATAACTGCCACTGTTGCCACTGTTGCAGAGTAGAAAAACAGAGAAAAGTTATCAAAGATAGAAAAACTACTAGTAATTCTGGTCCCTTTCTTGATGTCCAGTAGCCATGACAACTGTCACTCTTGAGTCTACAAGCTCCTGTCTCTATGCATTGCCTCTGCCCCCAGCCAAATACCTGTCTCTGTATCTAATCACTGATGTTATTTGCACTGAGTCACCAGTCACATCTTTTAGCAAAGGGTCTTGCCTACACCCTACTCCCACTCATACTGAATTCTGGTAAATGTGTGAATGTGTATGGCTTCACCGTTTTTCAAAGTTGGTCTTTCTCTAGATAATTTGGAACCTATATTTGGAACGTAGGAAATGAGGTTTTAAAGTGAAAACTAGCCTATTCTAGGATAGTTTAACTGACCCAGATAGCATCCCAATAGATGATGAAAGATCTAGTGAAAGCTGAGTGCTAAATAGCCCCCTCAAATATGGTTTAAATCTGTTTCCTCCATTTTCTCCTACATAGGGTCTCGGGCTGCCTTAATGGAGAAATTGTGCTTGGATTTTGGTATGTAGTCAGTACCTTTAAGAGGACTGTGTTCCTTTCTGATGCTGTATTTCAAGAAGGGCATAGATTAGAGGAGTATTTGGGGAGAATGGCTAAGATGCTCATTGATCCAGAGACCACATACCACAAGGATTACTCAAAGAAAACAGGACACATCCTGAGGAAGAAACGTCCCGAATGAGACATGCTTGCTGACCTCTATTTCAAATGAACAACCTCTAGATGTAGCAGAAGAAGCTATTCAGCTTTTCTCTTAATAAAAGGTTAGAACCAGTAAGCAGGAGGCACAAGGAGAGTGATTTCAGCTCGGAAGAGGATTCTCTAACAACCAGGGCCCCTCCCCTCTCTCAGGAGGCGGAGGTATACAAGCACGGGCTGGCAAACCACTGGTCAGAATTTCTTAGCTGGGTACATGGCGGCAACACATGTCTTTTAAACAAAGCTTTCCACTTTCGAAACTGTATACCCTGCCAAACCAGTATTTGTGGATCATATGTGTGCCCCATACTGTACTGATGCTGGCACATGCAGAGCTGAATATAGCATGGACCCTGCCCCAAAGTCTAGCAATCTAATCAGAAGGAATGACATGCATAAGACTAAGTATAATGTAGTGTTTAAGCGCTGTAATAACGGAGTAAACAAAGTCCTGAGGGCACCCAGGGGATAGCAGGTAATGAATTTAACAGCTGTTTATTACACACCTACCACGTGAGTGACCCATATTTTACTGTGCTCCATGCTCAGAGTGTAACTCTGAGGGCTGTTGTGACTCTGAAGGCTGTTATTATGGGGTGGGGAGGCTTTGGAAATCTACAGTAAGCTCTATGGTTGTACCAGTTGTTGAGTACAAAAGAGTGTATTGCCAAAGATAAAGACAAACCATTTCTAGCTCCTAATCGTCTCCAAATCAGTGGTAAAAATTCCTGCTGCCTACACAACTAAGTGATTAGGATAGACAAGCAACCAACAGTTATTAGATGCCAAATATCTTCTAGTTAGTAGTGGGGTATAAAACAAAGGATACACATTCTGCCTTCAAGAAACTTGCAGTCTAGTTGGGAAAGTAAGCAGTGATGTGAGATAATTAAATAACAATTCTTTATTACGCCATAATTCTATGTTTGCAGTTGAACTTCAACCAACCATGACTAACTTACATTCCACCCCTTTGCAAGTTATCTGTTAATTCACAGAACGTATGGTTACATCTTCATTTATAAGCCATTTTCTCCGTGAGATATCATCCCCACCAACCCAGCACTCAAGTATATATTCCGAATGGCTGAAATGGTCATGCGTTAAGTTTCTGTGATGTACAGTCTTCTTGTGGCTCGTTGATGGATTTCGAGCCCCACCTCTTTAGATTCTCTTGAGAACAGGGATCTAGCCTTTTTTGGGGGAATCCCCTCAATGCTCAGAGCGGTGATAGGCGATAGGTTTAGAGTTAGCATCTGAAACTTCCTTGTTCTTTTACTCAGTGGTCTTGAAAGAACTATATTTTTATGAGTTTAAACATTCTTCCTTTGTAATTAGTGGGTTTGGGTTCATTAGGTGATTGGGAGTTCTGATTTATTTCATAAAATTTCCATCTGAAAACAACATTTTATCTCCAAATCTAGTTCTCTTCTGATAATAAGTGCTTCCATACTATAGTTGGATTAGAATCACATGGACGCGTTTGTAAAAATTCTGTTCTTTAATTTTTGCACTGCTGGGGTATCTAGAGTTCATTGGACATTTTGGACATGAAAGACTAAGGACTCATCGGAAAATTTCGTCCCAGAATCCACTGTATGTTTGCTCTCCTAGCATGACAAATGTTAATGCTGTCATAACCCATCTACGGAGAGAACTGTCTTCACTTTTATAGCTGTTATCTCAACACCCACGGTGCATTTCCTTATTTTACAGAGGTGGGGAGGAACGTTGTGGAGATTAAGTGATTTGTCTAAGATTATATGGCTTAAAGAAGGGCTGAGCTGAGACCAGCATGCAAGCTTTAGCTCTGGGCTCTCTCTTCCTCCATGCAAAAACCATGATGTTAGCACGTATATCCTTATGCTATGGAATGTCCACGTGCTGTGAATTCAGTAGGGAAACACATTAGTCCATGGTCGCTGCAAACACTGTGTGAAGTGCCTCTTAGTGCCAAGTTACAGCAACTTACAAAACATCCTTTTGAAAAATGTATATACTACCTGGAAAAATTCTGCTGTGTTTTAGAACAAGAACATGATGCAATGTTTTACTCTTGTGTGTTGGTCACAGACAACTAAACAGGAGCTATATGGTAATTATATTAACCATCTCTAGTGACCTGAATTGTATTTTCCAAAAACCATAAGTAAAAATGCATTTAACATCTCGAAACTTCTAGATACTTTGCTCTCTTTCTTAAATTTCTACATCTGTTTTTAGTAATGACTACAGAAAATAACGAATTTTGGATTTTATATGTAGGTCTAGAGTTTTCCTGCTGATGACTGAAGGTGAGGTATATTTAGAGGTTTTTTTGGTTTTTCTTTCTTTCAGAATCAATCTGGGTTCTGAATTGTTTGTATAACACTTTTATTTACCTTCTTAAATGACAAATGTAGCCAAATATTTTTGTTAGGAGAATTACTAAAATTACTCCTCAGGTAGAAACATTTCTCTCTGCAGTGCTGGGTCATTTGATTTTAGAAGTTTAGAATTCAAAAAGACCAAGTAGGAAGAAACCTTAGATTCTCAACCAACTTTTAGATTTTATGCAATTGAAAATAAAAAGCCAAAAATGTAAGATCATTTGCCAAAAGCCATGCATTTATACTTTTCAAATGATTATTTATATCAACAATGTTGTTAAGATTAAATTAAGCTATAGCCAAGCTATAGAGTACAGGCAGTGTCCTAGGGTTAGGTTTGATGAATAAATATTTCTTGAGAAGCTCTGAACATGGCTCAAGTTTAATCAAAAGGAAATCTTTTGCTTTGATTGCTATTGATAAATGGGATATTTATAAATGGAATGGAATATTTCCTGCCATAGCGATAAACAAAGGATGTCACAGTCATCAACAATTTGCAACCCTCCAACGTGAGCCGGTGAGCCCTGAGGAAACTCAGGGCTGAAAAGAATACTTGCCATTCAGCAGCCATCAGACTGCAACCACTCCCTGCCGTGAGCCCTGAGGAAACTCAGGATGTGAAAATACAGGGTACTGGCCCCTGACAGCTGAGGTGCACATCAAAGGAATGATTTCAGCGCGCCCAGACTCTTGCATCTTCCCATACGTAGAAGAGTGCTAAACTCCTTAACTTGAGATATCTGGTTTTCTTTAATTAACAATAATCTTTTTGACATTCCCGACTACCTGTCGTTTTGTTGCAAAATTCCTATATATCCTGGCTCCTCCCGTCGTCTCCTTGGAGCAGTTTCTCACAGCTATCTGAAACGCTGTCTCCTGGGCTGCAGTCTTCATTTTGCCCCAAATAAAACTTAACTCGCAACTCTCACATTGCTCATTCTTTTAAAAGTCAACACTACATTGACTCTACTGTGATCATTGTGCTGGAGACATTTTATAGAATCCAGAGCTGTGGGTTGTGCGTTAGGGCTTGAGATATATAAACTGAGGGTTTTTAAATTCCAATTTCAGCAGCTGAACCCCGCCCACCAAAATGGTAATCCGGCCTTCCAATTACAGGAGGAAGTTAAAAGTAAACATTATAAATTCTTACCTGAAACACATTACTTCTTCTTTCATGATTGAGAACATCATGTCTCCAAGTTCCAAGCCAATCTCCACGACAAGTTCAGAGGGTTCAACTCTACAACCGATTTTAACAAGACTTGAAATGGAACAATCTCACTTGACAGTAGAAACCCTGGAGGGCACAAATTGGCATCAGGTCCTAAGTTAAGAATTCCTTCTTCAGTCTCTGGGATGCCCATTGCATGGAGGGAGCAGCCCTGTGGTGTTACTGTGAGGGAAAATGCCTCCATGTAAATTAGCAATGAGAAGATTCTAGAGGTGCTGGGAATGGACAGTCTCTAAAGCAACACTCAACAAAAAGCACAGTAGAGAAAAATGGTCTTTAATCTAACCAGTACAGCTCTTTTGAATCAGGGGAGAATTTGAAAAAGAAGGGCAACTGCGATGTTACGCAGGCATGACAAATAATGAATTAATCATGAATTTGCTCTTAACTGAAAAGATCAGCTTATAATCTCAGGTTTGTAAAATAAAGAGAAAAATTCTGCATGTTTATATTTCTACATACTCATGTATATATTCATATATGTCAGCATATTATCTTATCAGTAAGTATAAAGGTATGAATGAAAATGAATGAAAACACAGCAAGATGGTAATTTTGGGTGGGAGGAGAGGAGGTGGTGGGTACCATGGGTGCAGAGGAAAGGAAAAGATGAAGAAGAGTGAGGGCCATTAGCATCCTAGCTTAACTTGATGCCTCTTAACATAAAATAAGCCTAAGTTCTGAATGATTTGATTTTTCCCTTAATATATAATATTTCCTCTCATTTTAAATTTTCTGTGCCTTCCCAGAAGATTCTGAGCTCTTTAAAATTCAGCTAGGGATTCTACATATTCCAGTTACAATTTCCAAACCAAAAATTCTACCCTCACCTCTAATTCTAATTTCACACGCCCAGATATTCTCTACCAAGTACTGCAGGTCAGGCATGGGCCTGGTGTCCCTCTTGTAACCTTGGACAAGGGCCATCCTGATGTGATCAAAAATCTCTGTCTCAGTCCTATTTGCTGAACAAATAAGATGGAAAGAAACCCTTGCTTTGTGGGCCACGTTTTTTATTCAAGCAGAGCTCTGGCGAGGAGGAGAAAAATGGGGATTTGGTGAAAGTTCTGACTTCAGGCTGGGATTGATTTCCCCCAGGAATCGATACTGCGTTTGCAGAGTTAGGCAAAGCTGGAGCTGTTGAGGGCCCAAAGGCACACTGTGCTACTGGAAAATGGAACACACGAATGGCCGAGAAGGCTTTCTTGAAACAGGATCAGAATTCTGCTTCTGAGGAGAGTTTTCCTAAACCATTTTAAGTGCTAATTTTTGAACATTAGTTTTTACTCTGCAATATTGACTTGCCCTTTGCAGCTGTGGTTGGCTTGAGCGGGTCCTGAACCCTCGCTTTAGTCCTCCTGGCTTCACAGCTTCCTCTAATGAGCATGGTTTTCCAACCCTCCCACCGGCAGGCCTATAACTACGGGCTTCATCTGAGGCCAGCTCAGCTTGTAAGGCTCTACCAGTAGGACCTTGAATTTGCTGGTGCTGGTTGCATGTTGCTTTGTCTGTATAAGAGAAAGCGGGGTGACTTTTGACTTATTTATGAATTACCTTTATTTTTCTGAGTCAGTATTCTCTTGCCCTGAGTTTCATGGTTGCCACTCTTCTAGGAACTTAAATTCTAGTTTCAGGGCTTCCCTGGTGGCGCAGTGGTTGAGGGTCCGCCTGCTGATGCGGGGGACACGGGTTCGTGCCCCAGTCTGGGAGGATCCCACATGCCGCAGAGCGGCTAGGCCTGTGAGCCATGGCCGCTGAGCCTGCGCGTCCGGAGCCTGTGCTCCGCAACGGGAGAGGCCACAGCAGTGAGAGGCCCGCATACCGCAAAAAAAAAAAAAAAAAAAAAAAAATTCTAGTTTCAACACACAGAGTAGGCTTTTATTTGAAACCTGTTGAGAGAATGAAATGTTATTTCCTGAGCATAAAATGTCTACGTATCTCATTTTTAGCAAATTATTTCTTAAGACGTGCAAATGATTTTTTGGCTCGTCATAAATTGAGGAATTCTCTGCACATGGATGTAACACGGATGTTGGACTTGGAAATTTCTGTAAAAGACTCCTGTTTCCTTTAGAAGAGAAATGTCTTGCTCTGAAGGTTTTAGGAATGCCTTGTGTTTCTCCCCTGGTAGGAGATAGCAGGAAAACAGGTTTTTTTTCCTAGTTATATGGTAAATTCAGTGCTTTAAAGTCTTCTAAGTGAACACGATATTTTCGGAGTCAGTGGTTAGCCCATGTAGTTTTAAATTGCCGTGGATTAAGAACGTTCATAATCCAATTTTGCTTTGGCTATCACTCATATATATATATATATTTTTTTTTTTTTTATCACTCATATATTTTGTCTCCAGTACTGAGAGTACTGTGTGATGTGATGAGAAGTGCACCACATAACACTGGCCAGTTCGTTACACGTGTCACCTCAACCCTGATATGTAATCACGATTGTCCCCGTTTTAAAGATGAGGAAATGGAGTTCGGGGAGATTTAAGTGACTCCTTTGAGGTCATTTGGCTAGCAGGTGGTTGCAGCCATTGAAGTCTGTTCTGTCTGGTTCAGTGGTTATTGTTTTCTTCCACTTCATCCTGCTTTCCCTCCAAGCTGCACTGAGAGCCTGGAGTGAGGCACATCGGAGACCTGGGTTCCACACTGAGACAGTGACCACAGCACCAGAGAGCACTGTGTATCTCCAAGCCACATGATCGCCCCAGTTTCTCCTGCTGAGCTTGCACTGGTTTTTATGGTTTCTCTCCTTCCAGCTACTTAACTTATGCGCCGTTTAGTGTCCTGGCTCCTTTCTGCTCAGCTCGTCTTCTCTCGTGCCTTCAGTTCACAGGCCTGGATCTGTCTGGAACCTAAACCTTCAGCTCTGACTTTTACTTTTCGCTTTCCGGCTGCTCTGAGAACTTGAACAGTACAATATCAGCTCAAACTCAATCATGAATAAGAACAGTGCTTTAAGAGGAGGAGGCATATGGCTAAAATAATGTACATACCATCTCTATTCCCTCTCCACTCAGAAATAAAAATGATCAACTAACATGTGTTGAGTATTGTATATATAACCCGGTGCTTGAAAAAGCACTTTGAGATGATTCAGAAACTCACAGTTTGCTTTTGAAAAGTTCATCATCTCAAGAGGGATACAAAATGTTCTAATTGGAATTATATAAATAACCCAAACATACGTACACATACACACACGGTATAGCACAGATGATAAATACGTTGCTGGTCATGGGGAAAGGTCTCAGGACAAAGATAAATGTGTGCTCGTTTAATCTGATTGTTGGGAACAAAAATTGTGTAACTAGGAAGGCTTGGGGACTGGGCATGATTTTTATTTGAGAGCACTGGCTGTCTAGGAGAGTTCTTTTTACCTTGTTGGAGCTCTGAGCCAATTTGCCTGAAACATATGTTGCATTTATATTTTCTTTTTAAGAAGTACAAGGAAAAAAATAAAGGAGTAAAAGCAGTGCCAACTTCTTCTTAAAAGACTATTTTAAAAAGCTGGAATCAAACCAGCGAATGTTAAGTATGTCTTATATTATCAGTCATTCTAACTCAACACTCAAGGGATACTGATGCACCCAGCTTCATGGAACGGGCTGACCCTCTCTGATGCCTTTTTCCTGCTCCGTGATTCCTCAGCATCAGTTCTGTGCAGCTGGACCAGAGGCGTGGGAGCAATTAACCTGTCAGTGTCTCCCATTTTCAGTGTATTATAATTTGCATGTGAACCAAAAAGAATTAAATTGCGAAACTTTCAACTTAATTTTCCTAGAAGAGTGAATAGTGATCTGCCTCTCCTTCACAGAATGTGGGTGGTGACATTCAGTTCCCACCAAAAAAATATATCTGTTTCCCACTCCTTTATTTATAGGTGAGTCATTCTTTCAGGATTTATGGGAGCTCTTCAGGCTGCTGAGTAAAAGAGTCTTTCCACACCAAGTATGAACAAGGCAGGCAGGAGAGAATATCTTCAACCTCGAGGCTTCTTCAACCTCGACACTATTGACATTTTGGGTTGGACGATTCTTTGTTTGGAGCTGTCACGTGCATTGTAAGATGTTGAGCAGCATCCCTGGCCTCTACCCACTAGATGATGGTAGCAGTCCCCAAGTGGTGACAATCAAAATTGTCCCCAGCAGTAGCCAAATATTCCCTGGGGGAAAGGAGGCAAAGACACTCCCAGCTGAGAACCCCTGATCTAGAAGTATATATGATAAACAATGAACTTCATAACAACTTAGCGGGAGGAGAAAATTCCAGATGGTTACCTGATTTCCATGGGGAGAGCTGAGGGCTCGGAATGATGTTCAGAGAGTGTGAAAGATGAATTTAGCACATTGGGTGTTTTGGTCATGTTTACTGTGTGATGCCCAGTGTACTCCCATGATTTCATAGAAGACTGTGGACCCCTCTTGGAGCTACCCAATGACTCATCCCTTGGAAAGAAAACCTACCTTTTTTGTTTGTTTGTTTTTTTAAATGCTTCTGCACCTTAAATGGTGGGCCCAGTACTCAAATTAAGAATAAAAAAGAGACAACGAAATGACTCAATCATGGCTTCAAAATAAATGGAATCTTTTCTGATGACAGTATTTTATCACTTGGTTGTAAATACTTTATGGCAAAAGAAGGGAATTAATGAGCAAGTGGAGAAAGTGGAAGGGTCTTCCCGAGGAGACCACAATGGGCAATATTGTGAATCCTGCTGATTGCAGCTAAGTCCACATTTAGAGGTTGTGCCGTGCAACTCAAGGCTGTGAAGTCAAAGGTTAGGTCAAGGCTAAACCATTCCACCGTTATGGAGTCAAGGCTTGTTTCCTAGTTTGTCAGTCATTTCAGGAGAGGGACATCTTGTCTACAGGACCTGACTCTCGAGTACCGATCTGAATTCTCACCTGTGGTCTTTCTCAGGTGAAAGGCAGCATCAGTCTTTCCTCCTTTCTGAGGTTGGGGCATTCTAAACAAAGACTACTGGTACCTTAGGCAATAGAGTAATGCCTTCTAATTAAAGGAGATGGGAAGACTATGGGATGTTCTTCATCAGTACCATCTAGACAAGCTTGGTTACCTACACATTTCTTTGGTGCCTGGAGTACAGAGAGAGGAGTGTCAGACCCTAAGCTGGCTTGGCCGGCTGGCAGGCGGAAGCAGATGCCGTTGAGGTTGCTTGTTGGGGAAGGGGAATGAAGAATGATTCCATTTACATTGTGGAGGCTGTTTCTTCTCACTCTTCAATGCCATCCTTCTGATTTATTGTTTTTTTAAATGAACATTGACAACAACAGTAATGATTAAATACGTACAGCAGTTCCGGGTTTCCAAAGAACTTCTTTTGCTTCTTGATTTACTGGGCAGTTACTCCAACAGATTCTTAACTTTAAAGTCACTTGATGAATCTATTCATGGACCCCTAAAAATCACCTTGATATGTATGCTCCACGACATTTCTTTCACCTACCATTTGAATAATATTTTGATCCTATTCCTAGCCCTGCCACTAGCTGGGGAATGCAAAGTGCTTTGAGATCCACACGTGAAAGGAATGTTCTAGGAGGGCGAGGTTATTTTCTAAGCAAAGGTTTCTAAACACTTTCATTTGTATTTTCCCCCCAGTGTGAATTACTGTATTAACATATAGAAGCCCTTAATGGAAGATAAGTAAAGCTCTATTAATGTTTATGCTGTTTGTAAAAAAAGGTAATGGTAGAATTCCCCAGGCAGTTCATTTCATTTAATGTGTACTGATCCTTAAATTGCAAAGCAGGCTGGGTGAACCCTGGCTGCAGGCACGAATCTCCTGCTTAATGGGCTGCTTTAGAGCTCTTTTCTAAGAAATCTCCATCTTTGTCACTGTTTTCTTCAAGGTGTTGAATAATTTTAAAAGTGGCAGTTGCAACAATATGTAAAAAAAAAAAAAAAGCTGACAGCTGGCACCATTCAGCTTACTTTTCTGTCCTTTTCGTCGAAAGCTCAGACTGTTTTGCACCGCGGGGGGAAGTGGCGTTGCAGATTTTATTGGGATTTAGTGGAAGCGTACTGCCTGGTTAGAATACAGACTCTTACCTGAGCAAAGGTATTTGCAAGCCTTGCTTGGCAGTCTGGTGCCAACCCATCTTGCTTCCACTACACCGACATATCTGTGCTGTTCGTTTTGAAGACGAAGATAGTTTGTTTTTTCCCCCTGTAATGGTCAGTGTTGTAATTAGTTCTTGTTAATCTGATAATAATGTCAGAATCATAATGCCCTATTTTTTTCATTCAGTGCATATTCTCAAAGCTGTTCCCAGAGTATGTCACTTGTAGCCATAAAGCTGGCAAGAGAAAGAGAAGGATGATGTGACCTGTGACCTGCAGAAGCTTAAAGGTCTGGCGGTAGAGCAAAGGCACGTGATGAAACAACCCCACAAAGTATCAGGTGGGGAGCGCTGCCGAGTGAAGATGTAGTTCTGGGCACTTAGGCTTGACAGTGCGAGGGATTTGTGGGCTGTTCTGGAGACTCTCCCTCCATGTGCTTCTGGCTTGGGAAGCAGGTTGACCTCCATTAGTGGTTTAAGAAAAAACACACAATTTAAAATAAACAACAACAACAACAAAAGTTTTGGAAGAAGCCCTAAACTGCTGAGAAGAAAGTCAACAGGAGCTGGTGTGGAATAAAATGCACAGAGGCTGATTCTGGGGAGGCACGTTGTGGAACCAGTTAGGGGACTGGAATTGGGGCCATCTGTTCACTTCCTGCTATAGTCTCTAACAAGAGAAACTCTGTAAATGAAGGGGCCCTAAATATTCTCTCAGAAAACATCTGAGGGGGCTTCCCCGGTGGCGCAGTGGTTGAGAGTCCGCCTGCCAATGCAGGGGACACGGGTTCGTGCCCCGGTCCGGGAAGATCCCACATGCCGCGGAGCGGCTGGGCCCGTGAGCCATGGCCGCTGAGCCTGCGCGTCCGGAGCCTGTGCTCTGCCACGGGAGAGGCCACGACAGTGAGAGGCCTGCGTACCAAAAAAAAAAAAAAAAAAGAAAACATCTGAGCAATGGTGAAGGGGAAATTTAAGCAAAATCAGAGTATTTGATTTAATAGAACAGGAATTAAGGACTGAAATGGAAAAAATAGGGCAAAATTATATGCTCATCAAATTGAACTAAGAAGCATTAATGACAAAAATAAGTCTCAAAATTGAAGTCCTTTTTCTGAAAATCAGTCCAAAATTCACCCTCAGCTGCTGGCCACCTGAAGTGCGTCCTTCAAGAGCCCAAGCTCTGTTTGGGAAATTGATCTGGGGTATGAACAGAGTCCTGTGTAACAATCTTGAATTCTTGGTATTAGAGTTTAAAAGAGCAACCAAATTTCATTGGAAAATTATTAAACAAAATTCAGTTTTAAAGTAGACTTGCAAGCCATGCTTCCTCTGGGCCTAGCAGATGCCTGGCACACAGGGGTCAAACGTGTTTACTGCATTCAAATGGCAAAAGAGATACTAAGCCTACATTGTGTGTCTGTGTGTTTTTCTATTCCTAACTTCAGAAAATTTCGCAAGTAATTGAACCAAAAGTCTGACTAGTTTCAAGCTAAAATGGCAGACACCAAAATAATCGTGAAAAATAATTCAAGGGAGTCATATTAACATGTAAATTCTGATTAGAATGAAGGGAACAAACAGATTTGAAATAGGGCAAGACATTCTTTAAAATGTTTTATTAGATAAGGCTGGGGTGAATCACACATTATAGGTAATGGATTTTGGGAGGAATAGGTAGTTATAAGGTTCTTGGAGCCTTATTAGGGTGTGTTGTTAATTTACCCTTTCTTCCTGTAAAGCAGTTTTGACCAATCTGTTTCTCAGCTTGGCAAAACAATGAATGATTTTTATGTTGGTTATTTTTGCATTGTAATCGTAAGCTTTTCTTTTTTACTGAGATAGGGGTCTTGAGAGAGAAAGAGAGAGAGGAAGGGAGGAGGAGATAGAAGAAGAGGGAGAATAGGAGAAGGAGAAAATAAAGGAGTAAAGACAGTAAGAAAAAATAAACAAAGGTCAACGCTGAGATGAGGCTGCATTTCCTCCGGGTGACATCACTTAGGGGTTTGCCTCTGTCCCAAGACGTTCTCCACTTCCTAAGGCAAGAGTTACCTATTACAATAAAAAAGCACAGAACTGGGTTTCCAGTTTGTTTTGACTCAATACAATGCAGCATTTTGGCCCTCTTGATTTCCACCAGTTGGATTTTGTTCTACCTTGCAAAGCCCTCATTTTCCAGTGATAGTCTCTCCTAGATTGTTTTGGATGTGATCACTTTTTACTCCTTCGCTGTGTTGAATAGGGCTCTTAAAAAGCTTCCTTGACATTTAATGAAACATGTTTCTGTTGGTAGTTCTGAGGTGCTACATAGGCAATAGTTTCGGCTCACAGTTTGTAATTATGAGTAGCTCAGTGTTGGGAGAGACGTTAAAATACAGGCTCTTTAAACTCTTTTGCCTTCCTACTCTCACCCCCAAAAAGTTTTGAAAACCTTTCTGCCCCGGCACATTTTACGATGAAGCCTAAATTTTATATCATAGTTGCAAAGTATGTAATTTTTAATGTATTTTCAATATTTTAAAAATCAAAGATAACATCTCTCTTTTCAGAGTCACAATTGCATCTGGAAATTACAGTGATTTGTTAATCACCATTTTTCATTTAAAAAGCACACGAACAAGCTCTTCTCTGATGTTTGGAACATTTCCATCATTTCCTTTCCTCCATGAACTTGTATTTTCATTTAACTTCCCTTGCAGAACTTAAAGTAATCTATTCCTGAAAGCCTTTTGTTGATCACTCTTTCATACCTCTCTGTAATAAAAATATTTATATAACTTAAAAAATATTTTTTCTAAATTGGGTTCTCATTAGAATCATTGTTCAAAACAGCATAATTTGTAGATTTTATGATTAATAAAAAAATAAAATTATGTTAAAATGCATGTCAAAGAAATGGATGGAGCTTTAAAAAAAATCTCAATTATGTCTTGTATCTGGGGTGAGTTATTACTTATTGCTAGAATGAGAAAAGGATCAGCGTCAATTCTATTTTAATTTTTATAGTTTTAAGTGCTGAGAACACTTGTTCATATAAATAAGTTGATGAAAAGGTTTCTCCATCCTTCTTCTCTTCCCTGCATTGCATTAAAAAAAAATGCTTATTCTTTCTTGTTTAATAGATGCTTCTTTTTCATTGGCTAGGCACCCTTCAAGAGTATCTGAGGTCTTACAAGTTTGAATCAAGATTTCTATGGTTTGAAATCTGGCTTGGTGGTGCTTACTACAATGAAAAACCCTTTTTGTAGGCAATATTGTACTGTTCTTTCTAGATCCTTCCTTCAGATCAGAAGTACCATCCCCAGATGTGCTGGCAACATGGGCCACTGATGGCTCGCAGCTCATTGGGAATTGCCCTCAGCTGCCGGGGAACTGCCCGCCGAGCTGCAGCCAGTGACTGGCTGGTGCAGAGACGCAAAGCCTGCCTTCAACTGGGGACAGATCTGCGGGGTCATCCCAGCTCCAGAGCTCCTTGTAGAATTGGCCTGAGCTTCAGAGGTTTTTGTTCTGCCCAATGCTGCCTCCCTCACTTCCTTGTAGGTGTATCCCTGGGAGCACCTCTCAAGCTCCACTTGATTCTCTGAATCTGTTCCCAGGAAACTCATTGTGAAACACACATTCATTAACTTGCACTTTAAGAGTGTGATTCTGCAGAAGGCAGTTTAAAAATCACTCAATTTGGGGTGGAAATGATACAGTGGGTTTATTTCACTTGCTGTGGTTATTTTTTTCTAAATTTATTTATTTATTTTTGGCCGCGTTGGGTCTTCATAGTGGTGCGTGGGCTTCTCACTGCGGTGGCTTCTCTCGTTGCAGAGCGCGGGCTCTAGGTGTGCGGGCTTCAGTAGTTGTGGCACATGGGCTCAGTAGTTGTGGCTCTCGGGCTCTAGAGCAGAGTCTCAGTCAGTAGTTGTGGCGCACGGGCTTAGTTGCTCCGCGGCATGTGGGATCTTCCCAGACCAGGGCTCGAACCCGTGTCCCCTGCATTGGCAGGCAGATTCTCAACCACTGCACCACCAGGAAGACTCCTCGTTGTGGGTATTTTTGATGGTATCTTTTTTGTAATGTTTATGGTATGAAATATCTATATGCAACAGGAGGACAGCTGTTTGAAAATATGACCTACCTTAATAAATACTCTCCTTGATAATTTCCTGATGAGCCCAAATTACTTGGGTTATGTCTTTTGGATTATCTGTTTTCATTCTGGTTTGAGAGGTAGGATAAGCTCGAGTGTGCAGTATAGTCAAATTTAAGACTTTGATAATCCCCCGATTTAAAATGCTTCAGTAACAACTATGTTGTTGTTAAAGACTCGCTTTCTGAAAGAGAACATATAGAAACATGCACATAATCCTCAGTAGCATGGAGCCTGGGGAAACGCTAACTACGGTTTATGAATAATGCAAAATTTTGCTGTTTATGCCATTTCCATCTGTTGTGTGCATGATATTTATGATATTCACCAGATAAACTGATAGGAGTGTGTGACCTGCTAATATGTGTATTTTTAAAAGCTTTAATTACTGTTTTTTATGGAAGAATGATGTCATGTACTCTGACTCCAGGGATATGAGGATTAGGAAATAAAACAGCAACACAAGCAACACAGACAATTTTGAACATCCAGGCATTTTATTTTTAATGAGTGACACTTGATTTGTGTCTCCTCACATTCCAGGATCTCCAAATACTTCCAGCACTGTTTCTGGTTGCCTTTTAGATGGCTCAGAAGGAGAAATGGGTGTGAATGCGGTGATTCCACCTTTCCACTAGCGCTGCTTCTCCATGGCTGTGTGTTGACTCAGCCGAATGAGGAGCATTAACTTTTTATAGTTTTCAAAGGCCATCTTAACCTTGAAACTTATCTTGGAAATTAAGGTTTTAATGAAGTGACAGTTCCTAGAGAAAACAGAAAGACACGTTTTATTCTCCATAAACCGAAGGCACAATCCCACCAAAGAAAATTTTGTTAGCGCTATAATCTGTAGATTTTTTGAGTTACCACAGTGGTGACGAGTGGGAAGTAATCCTGACAGCAGAACCAGCTTCTATCACTGGGTGAGAACAATCACCAGTTCACTGTGTGACTACAGGCAGGTAGTTCAGCCTCTCTGAACTTCACCATTGTTAACTAGAAAAATGCAAGGTTTGGACTAGGTGATTTCAAACATTCTTTCGTCACAGACATTTTTAAGAACCTTATATACACTTGATTTTCACCTTCAAAGCCTTCATTATGGGCTCTAGGTCCATGGACACTAATTTTTATAAGAACTGATTCTCCTTTCTTTCTTAAAGGGATATATTGCAAAAAATGGTTAAAATGCTGTGTTATTTTTTCTTCATCTAAATGCCTTTCAGACATTTTGACTTCCCCTCCTTTTCTCTCTCTGTTCCTCTCTCTTTTGTTGGAGGGATTGTTAAAATAATTTACAGCCTGCTTCCTCCCATTTCAGGGCTAATCCTAGTAGTCTGGAAAGAGGTCAATTGCTTATTTTCAAATCTGGCTTTCTTTGATGACTGTCTTATGACAGCTTTCCTGAGTTGAGAGACTTAGAGGCATAAGAGGGCTTCTTGGAAGCGTTCACATTACCTGAATTGAGAAAATATGAAATCAGAGGTGTTGGGGGGAAGATTTGTATCTGACCATTTCATCAAATACAGCTTGTCGTGAATCTTTGACATTTAGGTAGTCTGTAGTGTGATCTAAGATAAGACAGTGCCCCAGATATTTCTTCCACCCTTCCCCAAATTATAGCAAATACTAATATTCTTTAGACCTAGCAACATCCTCTTTTTTTTGCGGTACGCGGGCCTCTCACTGTTGTGGCCTCTCCCGTTGCGGAGCACAGGCTCCGGATGCGCAGGCTCAGCGGCCATGGCTCACGGGCCCAGCCGCTCCGCGGCATGTGGGATCCTCCCGGACCGGGTCACAAACCCGTGTCCCCTGTACCGGCAGGCAGACTCTCAACCACTGCGCCACCAGGGAAGCCCGTAACATCCTTTTTGAGAAATTAAGCACGCTCTATTAATGTGTAGGAGTGTTTGTGTGTGTGTGTGTGTATGTGTGTGTTGAAGTTTTACTGGGTTGAATTCAATACTTTACTGTCATTCCAACACCTAAATGAGTTTATACTTTGACCCTTGTAGCCTCCACAGGTGGGTTCTTTAGGTACTTTCTGGGGGAAGCAAAGTCCAACGGAGAGGTCTGTGTGTGTCCACTGGGACAGTTGGGTGGGTGATAATCCTCACTGCCTTGAACATGAGTGTACTAGTCACTGCTTGCCAGGTACCCACTTCCCACTCTCCGTATTGGGTGTGCTCCTTCAGTCTTTTGAAGACACACTGAATTACAATACAAATTTAGTCAATTTGTTCCTGAAGGTTTCCTTTGGTCTCTCAACCCTTACTTGGGGGAGAGACAGCAGTATGCTGTCGTGTTTCTCTCCCTTTCTGAAGACCCTTTGTACCCTTTCTAATCTAGTGTCCCGCATTCTGGGGGACTCTTTCCTATGAAGTCCAGGTCACCAGTTTCTTCCTGTGACATAGATTCCTCCCCCTCTGACCTTGGAAGGCAAATGGAGATCAGAGATCATATACTATACTTTATATCTCCCACAGCACAATATATGTTACATATATAATGTCTGGAGTCTGTGTTCCAAACCTCTGGTACTTTTCATTAACTATGACAATGGTAATAGTTATTACTGAGGGTTTTTATTTTTTGTGCCTTGTTTTCTGTTAAGCATGTCACATGCATCATCTCATTTAGTTTTTCCATCAACTCTGTAAGGTCGCTATTAGAAACAATCCCCATTTTATAGATGGAAACACCAAGACTCACAGAGATTAAATAACTCACTTGAGTTAATGCACATGCATGTGTATATACACACACATACACAAACACCAATGCCACACACAGAGCCCTTCTTCTCTCAGTTTCTGGTACTCCATAAACAGGAGGGAAGGAAGCCCTTCTGTACTGTCTTCACGATGGGGCTGGAGTATCTGCAGAGAAGGCAAATACTTCCAGTCTGATTTGCATCCATTTTTTCCCCTGAAGAACAAAACCAGCCTACTCTGTTCCTAGGCTTTCCTGACTCGTGAAGTGAGGTGTAGCACAGAGAGGTGGTAGGAGGTGGGGGTGTTTGCTTCATCCACCCCAAATCTTAAATGAGACATCTGAGAGGTGGAGAGGAGAGTCAGGAGGGGAGGGTGTGTGCCTCCTGGGAAAATGCAACTAAGTGGGTCAAGGAAAAGCTGTCTGGGACAAACTTCAGGTAGTGTGACAAGCTTGGCAGAGCGAGTCAAGCTACCTACCTGCCAAACTTACGTACATCCTGTGGAACCTGACTTTTATTTATTGTTGCCACGGATTCAATTTGCCCTGTTCTGACTGAGAGCTGTAATTGGAGCCACAGTGGAAGTCCATGTTCTGCAAGACTAGAGACCTTACCCATGGACAGGACCTGGCTATCTAGTCTTTTCCACTGAGCATAGCTAAGCTAGTTGTTCCAACAGAAGCCACTTATCTAATAACATGAAAAGTGCATAGTAGGTAAGAATTAAGCTTTAATTAGCAGTTGTTTCCAGTTGTGCAAACTTTAATGGGGGGGAGGGGCAAATGGGCTCATTGAGCTAAACTGTATTTGTCCTCATGTCAAAACTTGTGTTAATTGGGAGGAAAAAAATAAGGAATCGCAACCCAATTCCACAAGAAAAAATTAGACTCCATGAAATATACTTAAAAGCAAAGCAGGCAAGTGTTTATAATAAACTGTTTCAATGGATTTAAACAAAAATAATATAAGCATCCTAGTTTTGAGACTTCTAGAGTTCAATTATAATAAATATAATTTAATTCCACTAATGTTCTCTCACTGGTCTCATTCTTTATGTCATAAAAGAATAAATTATGTCATATATTTCAAAGAGGTAGTAGATGCCTGTTAAATTGTAACAAGCATATGGGAAGAGAGAGCCATCCAGTGTCTCTCTGCAGAGGCAGTGACCTAATTGCTTTATTTTCCTAGAGTTATGCAGAATTGTATTTTTTCTTCTGAAAATTATACCCCAAATTTGCATAAATGTCATCCAATTTGAGACTCGTTAATATAATTTTAAAAAGCAGGTTCTCTTTCCTCACCACCCAGCCCTTTTGGGGGCTGCCTCACTTCATTAGTTTTCGATCTGTACTTGGGAAATGCAAACTGATTTGTTACGTATTTGCTTAAGCAAAACATAACTCAGTAGGCAGATACACTGTTATCAGAGCAAAGGAAAACCCATGCCTTTCACAGTGTCAAACTGAAGTAGAATTTGCCCCAGGCTCTGGATTAATTTGGTTGGCAGGTCTCCATAACCTTGCTGGGATGGGGGCGCTTTCTCAGTCTTGGACGCACTTAGGGAGATCCTAATCTGGTTGTTAGTTATCTATGGTGAAATCAAAGGAATTTCGGGGAGGCCTGTGGTAATGTTTGTGTCAGTACTGCCCCCAAAGCTCGATAAAGAGGCCCATTAGCTCCTTTTCCCATTCTCCAACTCTCAGAGAATTTTGGGAAGAGCGTTAAAAAAATGATCAGCATTGTGATATTCTGACTCTGAACCCTTCTGTTGCTGGTGGTCCGAGTAATGCCATGAGTTTAGAAATGGAAATTTTGCCAAATTGTCGACTGCTTAAGGATAGCACTTCTCTGCAAATATTTTTGAAGGTCTAGAATTACAAGTGAAAAACAATAACTCCAAAAACACGGAGGTGAGACCTTTTCTAAGATGAGTTTGCCCTCACCAGGAAGCTTGTAGTGTTAGCAACTAGCAACAACAGTGCTAGGATGATAAAGTTTAACTCTGGGAAAGAGCTAAAAAGGATTATTTTTCCAATGCAGCAGAATACAGTCTGGCATAAAAAACATGTTTTCCATGTAATATTAACAATAGTAAAGTAGTGGTGGTACAAGTAGGTTCGTGATTTCTCCTTCTGCCCTCTGGCCACCTCCCTCACTCATCATGTTCCCAGACACTTATGTGAAGTATCGTAACCTTGCCTCTTGCTAATGAGGCTCCTTTGCTTGTAGGTGAGTGAGAACAAATGCTATCAACTTCCACACTGCCCCTGCTAGTCAATGTCTGCACACTGACAGGCTCTTTGGACCAACTGAGTGTTCCAGGGACCGTGGTAACTTTTCCTGGTGCATTGGCTTAGAGGAGGCACAGCTGGTCATGTTGTCTGTCACCAGTGACAGACATAGGGAAGTGTTACTCTTTAGTTTTCAATGCTACCTCTCTGTATTTGTCCCTCACTCTTCTCTTTAGTTTCGGGATCACAGCTGTGCCAGGCTAATATTTTTGTAAACACTTTTCCCCACCATCTTCTCCACTCTATCTTAACAGTCCTGCACAATCGCTCATCATTCAAGCTCTGTACTATCCAAGATTTAGCATCCCCTAAACTCTTGCTAAAGAATCAGATGCATGTGTTCAAAAGACATTTCAGGATGCCTGGAAAGGATGTTCAGAGATAACAGAAGAGAGAATTAAGATTACGATATTACACCTCAGAGAATTTTTTTTAGCCAAACCCGATGCTTAAGGAATTTGTAAGTCTTTTGGAGGGAAATGAAAAAGATGGTGGCTGCTTGTGTGTGTGTGTGTGTGTGTGTGTGTGTGTGTGTGTGAGTGTGTGTGTACAATTAGGCATTGTCTCTTCCTGTGAACTGTGTATGTTCACTAATATAGTTTATTAATCCATTAGGTGTGTTTATTATTCTCTTCCAACCCTCTCCATATTCTCTATGCTTGTCCAGATGGGTGCTCTCTTAAAGTGGAGATGGATTCAAAGGTACCTGTTATATTTACTATGATGGAGAGATTGTCTGCTAGATCTTAAGTTTCAGCATTTGCATTTTAAACTTTCCTGAGGAGACACTTGATAAAGAAGACATTAGTTTGTTTCTTAATGTGTGGCCTTCTCAGTGCTGTTGTTTATCTGCCCACATCTTCAAGTTGTCAGGAATGTTTTGAATTGCAGTGACACCCTCCAAATGTGGTTGATACTCCACCCACTTGGTGCTATCCACAAACAGTAAGTACATTCTCTGAGTGTCATTAGGAAAAATGAAGTCCGATTCATCAGGGAAAAAGCTGACAGAACAGCTTGATTGAAAAAAGTCTCAAATGAGAATTCGGAGATTTGCATTTGCCCTGGACTAGTTGCCTGGTAGCTGGTGTATTTCTCTAGCCTTTACATTTTTCCAGTGGATAATCTGGGAAGAATGATTTTTTCCCGAGGGGACCTGGAAAAATTCTTATTCAAGTATTTTTGAGGATTATTTATTGTGTATATCATTATGCTAGAACCTAAGAAGGTTATCAGCAAAAAAGGTTGCTACCCTCTAGGAATCCAGCATCTAGCTATCTGTATCTGTGTCTCTAACCCTGTATCTGTCTCTCTATCTACCAGTTAAGACACGTTAATGATTTTTTTACCTCTTTATAAAATTTTATAATTTTCCAAGCTATTATATGTGTGTACAAAATAATATGTATGTGTATGCTCATGTATAAATATTGTATAAGGACTAAATAAAGTATACCTTATGAAATTATATGTATATAGACATATGCATATATTTATTTATATTTATACATGTACGTGTGTGTATTTATAATTTCATTTAATCCTTATAGCATCCTTAATGACTCCACATCGTAAATGAAAACCCTGAGGCCACATGACATCATGTAAGTAAAACTAGAGTTTCACATGGGTCTCTGGATTCTAAGCCCTGTGGTCTTTCTATTGAAGCATAATTTCTTCTCTTAAACTAGTGTGAGGATGAGTCTCCAACGTGTAATATAAGTGGAAGGCTTGCTTGGAGAAGGTGGGGCTTGAGGAAAGCCTTGGACATGCAGAAGAAAAGGGGATCTTGGACAGGGAGAGGAACATGCTCTAGAGTTTGGAATGTGACATGTTGAGGAAGAAGGATAAAGAAACTTACTCAGTGTTTTTAAATGGAAATAGTAAGATCTCTTGTTTTAGTACATGGGGTCTGAATGTGGAGGGGGTGTGAGTTTGGATTTTTTCTGAAGAATTGGAGTGACTACACCACGGTGCAGGGTGAATAGCACGTTAGGAAGGTTGGGGGGACTCTCCATGGACTAGGTTACAGCCCGGAGTCAGAGAGATGAGTTATAGGACTTTTGCAGCAGTGGGAAAAGGTGTAAAATAAATAAGGCTGGATAATAAGGACCTTTTGAAGGATTTGGTAATCTATCAGCTAGTTTAGTGTTAAGCATTGGCATTCTAGCTCCACTGCTAACTAGCTTTGTGACCCGGACAAGTGATAATAGTTCCTGCTTCATCTGGTTGTTTTGAAGATAAATTAAACAATCCACATAGAGCTAATCCTAACCCAGTACCTAACATTTAGAAAACACTCCTTAAACATACATGAGATTTGTATTTGTAACTATTATCAGAGGTAAAGTTGCAGGAGGTGAGATTTGAAAGGATGACATATTATACAGAGAGTTTTAATTCCTGGAAGGAATAAAGTTCTATTAAACCCAGACACTAGACCGTTTCCACTAATAAGCAATCAATACCTGCCTTCTCTTTGGACAAGACTTATCTTAATTTGGATGAACCGTTTCTACCTGATGCAATCTTAGTGACTCATGACAAAGATAATAAAACTGAGAATCACCTACACATCTTACGAATCTTAAGAGGTATGTAGTCGTGGAATAATGTTTCATGTTCTTGAGTCAGTTCCTTGTATATTTCAGGACCTTTGTCACTGTTGAGACATTTAGACATAAGAGGATAATTTGGGGTTTCACTGAGGAGACTTTAGATCTAGAGTTTCGCAAAGACTGAGAGTTTGGCTAAGTGCCTTCCGTTGCTCAGTGAGATTAAACCCTGAAGACCTAGGGAGAGGCTAAGGATGTCTGTTAGTTGTGTTGGAGGCTGCATGAGAATGGCGTCCAGGAAGGGTGGGCCAGCTGCTCTCATCCCACAGGGTCGGCATTTTAAGGTTCTTTAAAGCATGTGAATAGTCGAATCACTTTGGCAGATTTTCCTCTCAATATTTAAATGACTGACAGTCAATCCCAGGAGTGCTATTTAAATGACAGTCAATCCCAGGAGTGCTATTTAAAAAGTCCAAAAGGATATGGAATTTGTCAGGAATCCTCTCTGGTCTTCAGAAGGAAGAACTAAAATTACTACACCCCCATTTCTCCACTCAGAAGGATGCTGTGTTCAATTTCAGTAAGAATAGCCCTGCTGCGTTTTGCAGTTCTGTCTTCTGTGGCTTCTTGCTAAAGGTGATTTGAGGAATAGGCTGCTGCCAATAGCATATAATGTTGGTGGAAGCAGAAAGGCCCCACCTGCCTGAAATATCCACTCTTTGAATCATTAACAGTGGCTGGATCATCCTTTCTAGAAAAAATTCACGTGTCATATTTTACGCTGATGTGGATTGATTTGTCCTAGAATTATATATTTGGAAGATACCACTGTAGTCTAACTTCCTCTTCCAGTTGGGATAATACACCCTTAGCCTTGGAAGACCGTGTTCTTTGCTTTGATTCTTATCTCTCACTGAGCCTTGGCTCTTCTTGGTGACTCAAGAAAGCGCTGTGGTTTGCTGCTGCCGCTGCCCCCAAGGTCTACCTTGAATGGGCGAGTTTCAGTAAAACCTCACTGGAAGGGAGTGTGATTGAAAAGAAGATGATGACAGCTGTGAGTCAGGGTGTGTGGGTGGATGAGAAAGCTGGGACTGAGAAAAGAGCTGGTGAGAGGACTCTGGAGGGAATAGGAGAAGTAAAAATTGCTGACTTCACCGTGATGTCCGAGGCCATTTCTCCCAGGACAAATGTTTTACAATGTTGGCTCCTATCCATTGAGAAGTTTCCCATTGATAAAGACCCCCCTCCATCAGGAGTGGGCTACTGTGTGCCCTGAGGCTTTTCTGTCTTCTGATTTTGAGAGACCTAAACTAATTTCGTACTGACCTAAAGCTACTTTGGAATGGGCTGTCGGGAGACTGTTTTGAAAACAGACTTACGGTAATATATTTCGTTTATATAGTATAACCTTTATATAGTATATCTGTATGTGCACTATGCTATATATGTATAATTACATATAAATGGATATTATTTATTTTATCGTTTATAGACATATATTATTTTATTATCTATAAAGTATATAGATAAACATATATTTATACATTATATATTCATTTATCTTAAGGGAAGTGGGGGATTTATTTCATATGGGATGGGCATCTAAAATCACAGAATTTTAAAGGTACAAGTTTACCTTCCTCCTTTTACAAACAAACAAACTGAGGGCCAGGAGAGTAGAGTGACTTGGCCAAGGTCTTAGGAAAAGGCAGAACCTTAACTAAAACTCACGTTGCTCTCTGCAAGCCCGGACACCCTCCCACACGATCCTGAGTCTAGAGCAGTGGTTCCTGGTGTCAGTGGAAGTGCGAGGCTGGGGCTCTTGCCAGTGCGTCCTAAGGGTGATTCTGAGCTGTTCCCCCTGTAACTCTGACTTGATGTCCATTGTGGAAGGACCAAATAGAGACACGTTAAGAAGTAATTGGCCACCTCACAGAGAGTGGGACAAGTGGGCCTGCCTTGTAAGACAGCTCTGAGCAGTGTCTGGCTTCCAGGTTATGTCATAGGCACATTCACCAGGACCAGAAGCTTTAGCTCAGTGCCTTCCAATAGCATCCAACAGCAATAGCCACATACGTAATTTTGTAGTAGTGATTTTAAAAGTAAAGAGAAACAGGTAAAATTACTGTTCATAAAATATTTTGTTCAACCCCATTCCTCTAAATAAAAAAAAAGGAATTGGCCTAGAGAGTATAATAAAACTTCAGTAGGAGAACTACACAAGGCTAATTTGCTATCAAATGCAAATGAATACGTGGTCTTGCAATGGTCTACCCATCACTGTGTTCCTGACCAAGCAACCTAGAGGTTCCTTAGGAAAGGGGAAGAAGGGTCTTTCCCTTCTACTTTCTCTCCCATTCCCTGAGACCACTAGCCCCTGCCTTGCTTTAAGGTTATTCTGTAAGGGCAGGAGAAACAGAGTCTGTGCTCAGTTATGAACTCTTTCAAAGATAAACCCCTATCTCTCCCTTTACGAGAGGCTGTTTATGGGATGTCTTCCACTACCAGGCAATCTGACAACCCTGCTGTTTGGATAACAATGCTGTGCAGGAAGGATCTTTTTTCTTCCCTGAGTCTTTTTGCTAGAGTCCAGATTTCTTCACAATTGACTCCTTTCTTTCTCCTGCCCCTGCCCACTCCTGTTAGCTGTTCTGGGAAAAACAGCAAATGAGTTTAACATTTGCAGCCAGTGGCTGGAGGCCACAAGACCAGGACACTTAACATGATACGGTTAGCTTTGTTTCAAATTAAAATTGGAGCCAGTTATGTCTTAATTCTCTTGTCTAGACCATTGTCACGGCTGTAAATTACCATCCTAATGGCCATTGAGTGGTTTATAATGACCTTGCCAAAACATTATTTGCCAATCCTACAAACTTTCTGAACATGCTGTTTAGTTTATCCTAATTAATCTATTAGGAGACGACATATACATCCTGCTTCCTCTCTCCAAAGTGACATTTGTGGATTCAATTCCTTTCTCTTGGTAATGCTACTATGTAAACTCACTACTGATCTAATTCTGTCTTCTGTGTGTCTGCAACAAATTTAATCAGAAAAATCATTATCCAAATGTGATGTTCTTCTTTCTGTGTTTGAGACAGTGGTTGTTTCGTCTGTAGATTTTTGGTGGTTCCTCTTATGTGATTAACAGCTGTTAACATATATTTTGTTCAGGGTAGAGTTCATAGTTCATTGAATAGTCTGCTAATAACTGTATGCAAAACTGAGTTTAAATGAACTCTTTTCAAAGAACAACTTGAAAGAGTTCAAAATGCTCAGGAGACAGGTCTCTGTACCTAAAGGCTTGTCTCCAAAGTATGTAAGCACAGTCTTTAAACCAATGTGAGAAAGAAACCAATTCGCCTTAGAATGTGTGTATAGTTATAAGCTCAGCTAATATCTAAATTGCCTATACCATGCGTGCCCGAGCCCTCGCTCATGCGTGTAGGGGGAGTACAGTAAGTTAAGGAAGTAGGGAGGGGAAGCAGATACCAAAAGGCATCAAGAAGGTGTCTGAGATCCTGGTTGCAGGACTTCAGTTACTCTAGTTATCTGCAAAGAATGTTCTTGTCCTTTCTTCCTGGGGAACGCGGAGCCATCTTTTGTGTTTTTCCCTCTTCTTTTACCAAAGCACCTTGCACACAGCTCTTTATGTTGCAAAATGTGATCTGAAGAGTAGAGACATTGACACTGCTAGTGCCTAAAAAAATCAAAGGTCCTGGTTTTGAATTCTATTTTTGCTACTTTTCTTCTTAGCTGGGTAACTTTTGGCAGGCTTCCTTGTCTCCCTATGCTTGATTTTCTTCATCTGAAAATTGGGGATAAAAATAGTATCTGCTTCATAAGATTTTTGTAAAGGTTACTCTTAACTGTTATCATCATCGTCATCACAACCATAGTCATATTCATGGCCCTATTGCCGTTATTTAACACACTATTTTTTCAATTAAGTAAAATTAATGTTTTCTCTTCTCAACCAACCTCACAGTTCCCCCCAATGTTTTTATTTAAACGAACATATTATTTATGTACCATAAAATCCACCCTTTCAGAAGTGTACAATTCAGTGGCATTTACTATATTCACAAAGCAGTGCAAGCATCCTAATTTCAGAAAATTTTTATCATTCCAGAAAAAAAAAAGCTTTCCCCATTAGTAGTCACTCTTTATTCCCCCATTCATTCCCCAGCCCCTGGCAACCATGGATCTAATTTATATCTGGATTTGCCTACAGTGGACATTGCGTGTAATGAAATCATGCAATATGTGGTCTTTTTTGTGTGACTTCTTTCACTGAGCATAATGTTTTCACAGTTCATCCCTGTTGTAGCATGTATGAATATTTCATTCCTTTTTATGGATGAATAGTGGTCTATCAAATGGATATACTACATTTTATTTATTTAGCCATTCATCCGTTGATGGACATTTGCATTTCCCCTGCATTTTGTCTATTATGAATAATGCTGCTGTGGACAGTTATTTACAAGTTTTTGTGCAGACACGTTTTTAATTACCTTGGGTATAAACTTGGAGTGGGATTGCTGAGTCATAAACTCTATGTTAAAATTTTAGAGGAATTGCCAAACTGTTTTCCAAAGTAGCTGCCCCATTTTATTTTCCCACCAGCAGTGTGTGAGGATTTCTATTTTTCCACGTCCTTGCCAATAATTGCTAGTAACTGTCTTTTTGATTAGAGATATCCTAGTGGTGTAAAGTTTTTTTGTTTTTTTTGCAATTCCTTAATGCCTAATGATTTTGATCATCTTTTCATGTGCTTATTGATCATTTCTATATCATCCTTGGAGAAATGTCTATTTAGATCATTTGTCTATATATTTTTTTAACTTAGATCATTTGTCTTTTTATTGTTGAGTTGTAAGAGTTCTTTCAATATTCTTTTTACAAGAAATATGAGACCAGTAGACATAATTCGCAAATATTTTCTTCTGTTCCATGGGAGAAATGTCTTTTCACTTTTATTATGGTGTTCTTTGAAGTACAAAGGTTTTTAATTTTTTTTTTTTTTTTTTTTTTTTTTTTTGCGGTACGCGGGCCTCTCACTGCTGTGGCCTCTCCCGTTGCGGAGCACAGGCTCCGGATGCGCAGGCTCAGCGGCCATGGCTCACGGGCCCAGCCACTCTGCGGCATGTGGGATCTTCCCGGACCGGGGCACGAACCCGTGTCCCTTGCGTCGGCAGGCAGACTCTCAACCACTGCGCCACCAGGGAAACCCCAAAGGTTTTTAATTTTGATGAAGTTCAGCTTATCAGTTTTTTTCTCTTGTTGCTAGTGCTTTGGTGTCATATCTAAGAAACTATTGCCCAATCTAAGGTCATGAAGAATTACCTCTGTGTTTTCTTTTAAGAGATTTATAGTTTTAGCTCTGGCATTTAGGTCTTTGATGCATTTTGCATTGTTTTTTGTATGTAGTGTGAGGTAGGGGTCCAACTTCATTATTTTGCACGTGGACGTCAGTTGTCCAAGGAACAAATATTGAGAATTAATTGTTCATTGAATTGTCTTTGCATCCTTGTCCAAATCAATTGATCATAAATGTCAGGGTTTATTTCTGGACTCTCAGTTCTATTCCATTGGTCTTTATGTCTGTCCTTATGCCAGTAACACATTGTCATGATCATTTTAGCTTTATAGTACATTTTGAAATCTAGAAAGGTGAGTCCTCAACTATTTTCACCTTTTTCAAGATTGTTTTGGCTCTTTTGGGTCCTTTGCATTTCCATATGAATTTTAGGATCAGCTTGTCAAATTATGCAAGGAAACCAGGTCAGATTTTGATAGGAATTGTGTCAAATCTGTAGATCAGTTTGGGGAGTATTTCAATCTTAATAATAATAGGTCTTCTGATTCTTGAAAGTGAATGTCTTTCCATTTATTTAAGTCTTCTTCAGTTTCTTTCAATGATGCTTTGTAGATTTTAGTGAACAAGTTTTACACTTTGTTAACTGTATTCCTGAGTATTTTATTCTTTTTGATGCTGTTATAAATGGAATTCTATTGTTAAATTCAGTTTTTGTAGTGTTCCTAGCTAGTGTGTAGAAACACATCTGATTTTTAATTTGGATCTTGTATCCTGCAACTTCGATGAACTTGTTTATCAGTTTTAATAGATTTTTAGTGGATTCCTTATGATTTTCTGAATACAAGATCATGTCATATCTGAATATAAATAGTTTTACTTCTTCCTTTCCAATCTGGATGACTTTATTTTCTTGTGTAATTGCACCACCTTGAACCTCCAGTACAGCGTTGGGTAGAAGTGATGGGAGTGGATATCCTTCTCTTCTTCCTTGTCTTATGGGAGAATCTTTCAGTCTTTCACCTTAACTATGATGTTGTTTGTGGGTTTTTCATGATCTTCATTAGGTTGAGGAAGTTCCTTTCATTTCTAATTCATAAGGTATATGGTCTGCAATTTTTTTGGAGGGGGGAGGTCTTTTTTGTTTTTATATTAGTAACACTTGCCCTATAGGGTGATTGGGAAGTGTTCTGTTCTCTTCTTTTTTTTTGAAAGTTTTTGTGAAGGATTCATGTTCTTTAAACATATGGTGGAATTCATTGGGGAAGCCATTAGGGCCTGGGATTCTTTGTGGAAAGTTTTTTTGATTACTAATGCAGTCTCCTTATTTGTTATAGGTCTATTCAGATTTTCTGTTTCTTCTTGAGTCAGTTTTATTAGTTTGTATCTTTTGATAATTTGCCTATTTCACCTGGGTTAGCTAATTTTTTGGCATACAGTGGTTCATAATATTCCCTTATAATCCTTTTTATTCCCTACAACAGTGGTTCATAATATTCCCTTATAATCCCAGTAGTATTGCCTTTTCTTTCACTAATGATTTTAGTAGTTCAGTCTTCTCTCTTCTTGGTCAGTCTAATGGTTTTTCAAAGAACCAACTTTGTTTTTCTTGATTTTTTCTTTTTTTTTCTACTCTCTATTTCATTTATTTCAGACCTGACCTTTCTTATTTCTTTGTTTTCCTTCATGGTTTGGATTTAGTTTGTTCTTCTTTTTCTAGATTCTTAAGGTAGGAAGTTAGGTTTTTGATGTGAGATCTTTCTTCTTTTTAATATAGACATTTACAGGTATAAATTTCAATCTAAGCATTCATTTAGCTAAATCTCAAAAGTTTTGGTATGTTTTGTTTTCATTTCATTGTCTTAAATTATTTTCTAACGTCCTTGAACTTTCTTTGATACATTGGTTATTTAGGAATGTGTTTTTAGATTTCTACATATTTGTGAATTTCCCAAATTCCTTCTGCTATTAATTTCTAACTTCATTTCATTGTGGTCAGGTAACATACTTCACATGACTTCAATCCTTTTAAATTTATCAAGACTATTTTATCCTGGGGAATGTTCCATGTGCACTTGAGAAAAATTTGTATTTTAATGTTCTTAAAAGGACTGTTCTATGTATGACTGTTGGGTCAAGCTGTTTCATAGTATTATTCAAGTCTTTTATTTCCTTGTTGGCTTTTGCCAATTTGGTCTGTTATTGAAGTCTCCAACTATTATTGCTGAATTGTTTATTCTCCCTTTGATTCTGTAAGTTTTTGCTTCACTCTTTTTCAGGATCTGTTGTTAGGTGCATATGTTCCTATAAATGTTGTGTCTTCTTGATGGATTGACACTTTTATCCTATAAAATGTCCTTCTTTGTCTCTAGTAACAATTTTTGTCTGAAAGTCTATTTTGTCTGAGAGTAGTGTAGCCACTCTAGCTCTCTTCTTGTTACAGTTTGTGTGGCATATCTTTTCTCATCCTTTTATTTTTAAACTATGTGTGACTTTAATCTAAAATGTGTCTCTAGTAGACAGTATATAATTGGTTCATGTTTGTCTTTTCATTCTGCCAATCTCTGCCTTTTGATTGCAGTTTATTTTATTTACATTTTGTGTAATTACTAATAAGGTAGATTTACCATTTTTCTACTCGTGTTCTATATGTCTTATTTTTTTCTCTATTTCTCCATTACTTTATTTTGTGCTAAATAAATCTTTTCTACTTCAGCATTTTAATTTCTTTATCGTTTCTTTTATTATATTTTAAGTTGTTTTCTTAATGAGGATTACAGTTGACATCTTAATCTTAACAATTTAGTTTGGGTCAATACCAACTTAATGTCAGTAGTATATAAAACTTTGCTGCTATATGGCTCCATTCCCTCCCCCATCTTTGTACTCTTATACATTATAAATATAAATATTTATACACTGTAAGTCCATCAACACAGTTTTATAATTGTTGAGTTAAAATATCTTTCAAATAAAATAGGAGAAAAAATAAATAAATAAAATAAAATAGGAGAAAAAAGTTATAAACCAAAAGTACAGTTATCTTGACTTTTATATATCTATATGAACTTTACTGCTACTCTTAATATTTCTACATTTGGATTCTATTTATTGTCTAGTGCCCTATTATTTCAGTCTGGACGACTCCCTTTGGTATTTCTTACAGGGAGCTTTATGAGCAGTATATTATCTCAGTTTATCTGGTAATATCTTGATTTTGCCTTCATTTTTGAAGAATAGTTTTGCTAGCATAGAATTATCGATTGATAGTATTTTTCTTCAGTATTTTGATTATGTCATCTCCTAGTCTCCATTATTTCTAATGAGAAATCAGCTATTAATCTGGTTTCTGTGTTGGAGAATGCTTTCAATTTCCTGGTAGGCAGTTAAAAATTCTGCCTTAGCCTTCACTTCTTGCTTTCTCAGAGCCTCAAGGTCAGCAAGAGTTGAGAGAGTAGGGCTTTCTCAGGTCTTTTGGTCTTTCCAGTTTCTGCACATGTGTGTGGACTTGTAGATTCCCAGTAATACGCTGGAACTTTTCAAAGTCCTTGTTACGGCCTGAATGTTTGTGTCTCCCCACTCTACCTTCATATTTATATATTGAAACTCTACTCCCCACTGTGATGGTGTTTGGAGAAATGGCCTTTGGGAGGTAATTATGGATATGAGGCCATGAGGGTGTGGCTCTCATGATGAAATTAGTGACTTTTTTAGAAGAGACACCAGACAGCTTGTTCCTTTCTTTCTCTGTGTGCATGCATCGAGGAAAGGCCATGTGAGCACATGACAAGAAAACAGCCATCTACAAGCAAGGAAAAAGAGTTCTCACCAAAACCTAAGCATGCTGGCATCTTATCTTGAACTTGCAGTTTCCAGAGCTGTGAGAGTTAAATGTCTGTTGTTAAAACACCCAGCCTATTTTAATGGCAGTCTGAGCAGGCTGAGACATGTCCCTTTGGTCAGCTTCTTGTTTGTAGCAGCTCTCTGAGGTAGCTCTGATGTTAAACAATTACCCTTGATTGTTCTTGACAAATGCCCTGAGGGAAGATTGTTTGCAGTGAATGATCTCTGAGACAGGCCAAAGAAAGGCAGTCCTGGTAGTGGAGGTTTCCAGGAAACCAGACAGGTCAGATGATAGCTGGTAGTGGTGCTTCTGGGGAGCTTTGAACCTTTCTGCCCTCTCCAATGGCTGCTGGTTTTCACATTTATCATGTGTGCAAAACTCTTGTTTTGCAAGGCTACTGTGGAGCTGGGGAGAGAGGATGGGAATAGGGCAAGTTAAAACACCACTGTTCTTGTTGAGATTCAGCTGATTTTCTTCAATAAACATTCCTTGGATTCCTCTGTTGGCTAATTTCCAGAGTTCTTAAAAAGTTGATTTTAACATTATTGTTAGTCTTCCCATTGCTTTTATGAAGGAGAATATTTTTAAAGGTCTTTACTGCAACATTTCTGCAGGGCTCTCACACCCAATGAATTTTTAATGAGTATATTGTCGACTGAAAAAAATGCACAGCCCTAAAGTTGAGAATTATGTTTTTGTTTTTTTGGCCACACCTCACGGCTTGCGGGATCTTAGTTCCCTGACCAGGGATTGAACCCAGGCCATGGGCAGTGAAGGTACTGAGTCCTAACCACTGGACCACCAGGGAATTCCTGAGAATTATGTTTTATTCAGTGGACTTGCTGAGGACTTAATCCCTGGAGGCAGCTTCTCAGCTCTGAGGGACTGCTCTAAAGAGGTGAGGGAGGAACCAGGATACATCGGAGCTTTTGCAACAAAAACCAGGTAGTGGGAACATCAAAAGATTACTATTAATTAAAGAAAACCAGACATTTCACATTAATAAATTTAGCACTTTTCTATGTATGGGAAGATGCAAGTCTGGGCTCCCTGAAATCATTCCTTTGATATGCACCTTAACTGTCTAGGGCCACTATCCTGTTTTTCTCCATCCTGAATCCCCTCAGGATGCACAGTTGGGGGTGGCTACAGTGGCTGACAGCTTGATGACCTCAACATCCTTTGTTTATTGATATGGCAGGTGACATTTTTCATCCACAATATGAACTAAATGGACTTTGTGGTTTTCTTTCCAACATTGATTTTTTTTTTTTTTTTTTTTTTTTTGCGGTATGCATGCCTCTCACTTTGTGGCCTCTCCTGTTGCGGAGCACAGGCTCCGGACGCGCAGGCTCAGCGGCCATGGCTCATGGGCCCAACCGCTCCGCGGCATGTGGTATCCTCCCGGACCGGGGCACGAACCCGCATCCCCTGCATCAGCAGGCGGACTCTCAACCACTGCGCCACCAGGGAAGCCCTCCAACATTGATTTTATACTTCTCTGTGAATGTGAAGTTGGGTTGGAGCTGATCCCACCCTCAGATCCAGAGGTAATCCCTGATTGTTCTAATCCAGCATTTTCAACCTTGATGCTATTGACATCTTGGGTTCAATAATTGAGCTGTGAGGGGCTGTCCTGTGCTTTGTAGGGTATTTAACAGCATCCCTGTACTCCACACACTGGCTGCCAATAACACCCTCCCAGGTGTGACAGCCACAAGAGTTGTCCAGACATTGCCAAATGTCTCCTGCAGGGAAAAACTGCCCTGGTTGAGAACACCATTCTAACCATATTAATATAGTCTCATTCTTTTAGACACAAAAGTTGATTCAGATAAACAAGGCTTAAGTTCTAAAACACATGGAAATTCCATGATCACAATTAGTGGTTCAAGAACGGAGGTGTAACCAATTCAAGAACAGGAGATATGAGGGAAGGTTGCCGCAAACTGCTGGAGGAAAAGTTTCCTTCTTTCTCCTTCAAGGTTGGGTTGTGTGAGGATGTAAAATCCACTGGATGTTCAGCTTTAATATGAAGCTAAAATGGTACATAATGTGTACATAATGGTACAATATTTAGAGTTATTATTAAGACACAAATTAGGCCTATGCCATGATCTTTGCTTTTCTTCTTTATTTTTTTAAATTTTATTTTTGGCTGCGTTGGGTCTTCATTGCTGCCTGTGGGCTTTCTCTAGTTGCAGTGAGTGGGGGCTACTCTTTGCTGCAGCGTGCAGGCTTCTCATTGCAGTGGCTTCTCTTGTTGCGGAGCACGGGCTCTAGGTGCGTGGGCTTCAGTCGTTGCGGTGTGTGGGCTCAGTAGTTGTGGCTCACAGGCTTAGTTGCTCTGCAGCATGTGGGATCTTCCTGGACCAGGGATCGAACCTGTGTTCCCTGCCTTGGCAGGTGGATTCTTAACCACTGTGCCACTAGGGAAGTCCTGATCTTTGCTTTTCATGTGAGAACTATTTAAGCTAAAATTTCTGAACTTAAATATGTTACAGAAAGTTGTAAGGGATTGTACCACCGTAGTCTGTCTCTCTTAAATCCAATCCCTCCTTTTCATAGAACTTCAACTCTCTAGTTCCCATGTTGCCTCTTAAGTCTTTTTTTTAAATATAAATTTATTTATTATTTTTTAAAATTTTATAAATTTATTTTTTTATTTTAAAATTTATTTTTATTTTTGGCTGTGTTGGGTCTTTGTTGTTGCTCTCAGGTTTTCTCTAGTTGCAGCAAGCGGGGGCTACTCTTTGTTGTGGTGTGTGGGCTTCTCATTGCGGTGGCTTCTCTTGTTGTGGAGCACGGGCTCTAGGCACGCAGGCTCTAGTAGTTGTGGCTCATGGGCTCTAGAGCGCAGGCTCAATAGTTGTGGTGCACGGGCTTAGTTGCTCTGCAGTATGTGGGATCTTTCTGGACCAGGGCTCGAACCTGTGTCTCCTGCATTGGCAGGCGGATTCTTAACCACTGCGCCACCGGGGAAACCCTTAAGTCTTAACTGATTAATTGAAACACTTTTCCTGAAATGCCCTCTCTCTTTTTACGTCTCTCCATTCAGCTCATCCTACCATCCTCAGTTATCTTTCCAAAGTACACCTCTGATTTTATCACTACCCCACTGAAAAAGTTTCAAAGCTTTCTTACTGTCTACATGTTAAACCCAATATCTCAGCCTGTTTTTCAGTTTGACTAGAATCAACTTTTCAAACCTATCAGCTTCTACTTTTCTTCTAAGATCTAAACTTTAACCCAGTCAGGGTGCTCACCATTTCCACAGCAGTCTATTTTCTGTCTCTGTGAATTTTCTTATGCTATGTTTCACACTAGAATGTTCAAAGTAATTATTGTAATGAAAATATGTAGCCTTTATTGCTTTTACTGAGCACCAGCCCTGTGCCAGATACTGTACTTTATCTCATTTAATTCTCCAAAACAAAAACAAGAACAAAACAATTTATTGCTACTTCTATTTAGCCTTCTGACACATAAAAGGAAATTATAGCTTGGAGTGGTTAAATAACTTCCCAAGGTCACAAAGATATTAATTGAAAAAACTGCACCTTAAACTTGGATCTTTTCAACTGACCATATTCATGTTCTTAACCACAAAACTATATTGTTTTATCTTTGCTCCTCTTTCTTTTCCCTCTCCTCTCTTTCTCTGTTGGAATCCTGATGTTTTCTCGTCCAAATTTATATGCCAGTTCATCCATAACACATATCCCAGTCTTCTAGTCGAGTAAGTCTTTCCCTTCTATAACCTCTTACTGCACCCGACACAGTGCCTAGTACGTCATGATAGAGGGCCAGTATATATTTTACATAAAGGAGATGGAGAAATAAAACTTTGAACATAAGTGTCTTGATCTTTTATTTCATTACTGATGTAAAGAGAAAAATCAAAAGTGTGCGGTGTTTTTCAGATAATAGGCACTTAATAACTATTGGTTAAATTGAATGAATTGCTGAAAATTGAATACATCAGCTTTTGGGGGGTCTGTTTTTCTCTGTGCTTCCTTTATGCAGACCGTAGCTCTGGATATAAGAGCAAGCTCTTGAGGCATCTACCACATATATGTGGAAGGTCCATTACTTTTTGTGTTACTGTACAAGTGAGTAGGCCTGGAGGTCTATTTATTTGGCAGTTAACAGAGGGAAAAGGCATCAGCCTTAAATATGTGCAGGGGAGTTTGGAATTTCTAGCCATGTAAACAACTGTAACTGAGGCTTTCCTTCCACAGAGAAGCCGTTTTATAGGCCATCATGATGAAAACAAATGTGCTTCCATGGTATGTCTGTTTTGCCTGTCTCCCAGTGAGTGTGGTATTTAAGAAGATCAAGGGCAGGGCCCTAAGGTGGAAAAGGGAAGAAAAAGAAGTTAGGAAAGAGAAGAAGATAATGGACGAGAATGAAGACTAGACTAAATTAGCTGCCAGAATGGCCAACCTGGGGATGCTGTTGCTGATTCTGCTGGCCTGAGTCAGCATCACATAAATCAATCCGTCCGATCGGGCTGGACGCGGCACCCCGACAGTCCTATTCCCCTCAGGGATCCTAGCATTCCACTTTATGAAAAACGTCACAGAGTATGTAGACTTAGTTCACAATGTAGGTGCTAGAGTTTCTCAAATGGGGCTGTATAAACATTTTCCTAGTGCATGTGTGTAACTCGAGAAGATGATCAACTTTATAATTCCCATTTTGCTTGTAGTCTACAAAGAGCGACGTAAGCATGTTCCAGATCATCTGGGGCTCATAATGGTCATGCAGTTTCAGTCCGCACATTTTCTATTGGACCGATCGTATGATTAGCACGAGGGGATGCTGTTTATCTGTCTTAGGTTAAAGAAGACTCGAGTTGTCCTCCATACGTAAGCCAGGCATGTATCTGCACGTGTTCCACACGTGCACTGCATACCTGACGGAAATGCGTGCCTACGTGTGCCCACCTGGGCACCGCTTGTATAACTCAGGCATGCACCATACCAGTGGGGATTTCATAGAAGTTTGAACAGAGAAAAACATTGAGAAAATTGTGTTTCTAGACATGTCAGACTTTGTGCATGTGTACTTTCATATTCATACCAAGAATAGTTGTTTAGTTTCAGCAATGTAGTCCTTCACGTTAATGTTATTATTTTTCATACTATTTTTGTAGTTTTCTTTGCTTTTAACTTACAAGTTAATTTTAGCTTTATAGTTTTAAACAAGCCATAAGGATAAGGCAGGCAGTTTATACGTAGTTTTATACATTAATATTGTCATAAAAACAATTTGTTAACATTTGCAGTTAATGAGAGAATGTTTTTCTTTAAATAGGCTCTTGACATTACTTAAGTTTGCAAAACACTGTATCATTCTATACTGAAGTGCATGTAAGTCCTAATCCGTTGGCCCCGATGAGTTATTTTAGGGAAGATAATGTTTATGTTATCCAGGTATATATTATGCTTACTAATGGCAATATTCCATTTACTATTACGGTAACTGTGATCTCTCTGTTTTGTAAACTGTCAGCTTTACTTACTGAATCACATTTTCTTTCACCTAGAAAAAAATTACACCATTTTAAAACTCGTAATTTCTTGAGGCTGTGTTCAACGTATTGTGTCCAGGCTAAGAACTTTTTCCAGAGTTGGTCAACAAAGTTTACATTTAATCTTTCCTTCATTTGAATAAATATGGCATGTTCGTTGAGTAAGAAGCCCTGTCAAAGCCTTTTACCCTGCTTTCTTGTGAAAGAATTAAAATAATAACTTCACAACCTATACTCACTTTTACATATATTATCTCATATTGTCAGAATAATGCAGCAGGGACCATATCATTTTCATTCAATAGATGACAAACGTGCAAGTCAAGTGGAGTGATTTGTCCCTTTCATAAACCTGGGAGATCTAGCTCTGAATGCAGGTGCTCTGGTTTCAAACCTAAGGCTCCTTTCATTGAATAAAATATAAACTAACTTTTGGATAGAAATTGAATTATTAATAGAAATTAAAAAAAAAAAAAGGATCTCCCTGGTGGTCCAGTGGTTAAGACTTTGTACTTCCAATGCAGCAGGTGCAGGTTCAGTCCCTGGTCAGGGAACTAAGATCCCACAAGCTGCAAGGCACAGCCAAAAATAAATAAAGAAAAATTAAAAAAAAAAAAAGAAATTGAATTATCTAGGGAAGATATAATATTAATACATATGGAAATCTTGGAAGATAAATTTCTTATTCTACATTGGACATGGTTGTTGATTATTATTTTTATTGTTATTGCTACGTATATATTTTTACTGAGATATAATTGACATGACATTATATTAGTTTCAGGTATACAGCATGTCTGATGTATGTACATATTGTGAAATGATCATCACAATATGTCTAGTTAACGTCACTATTATTGTTATGGTTACTGTACTGTTATTATTGTTTCATTCAAAAATATATGTATAGTATTATGGAATGCTACTCAGCCATAAAAAAGAATGAAATAACGCAATCTGCAGTAACATGGATGGGCCTAGAGATTATCATACTTAGTAAATCAGAGAAGATAAATATCATATGATATAACTTATATGTGGAGTCTAAAAAAAATGATACAGATGAACTTGTTTACAAAACAGAAATAGACTCACAAAGATGGAAAACAAACTTGTGGTTATCAAAGGGGATAGTGAGGGGTGGGGTAGATAAATTAGAAGCTTGGGATTAACATATACGCACTAAACAACAAGGACCTACTGTATAGCACAGGGAACTGTATTCAAAATCTTGCAATAACCTATAATGGAAAAGAATCTGAAAAAGAATATATATCTATATATATAACTGAATCACCTTGGTGTGTGTGTGTGTGTGTGTATATATATATTTCTGCTGACTACCAAAAAGGATTTAGATAAAACACAGTACCATACAACAGATCCTTTAACCCAGGTTGAAATACAAAAGTCAAGTAATAGAGGAAGAAGATAAGGAGAAAATAAAATTTTTAAAAGGTCTCTGCTGAAAAAGTTAAAGGACCATGGCCTAAAATTTTGTTCTTAATTATATTAAGATATAATCAAACATTAATGTGAAGGACTACATTGTTTGCTGAAACTAAACTTAATCAAATGCATTGGAACTCTAAAGACTTTAACAGAGAGAAAACCTTTTCTTTCCCTAACTTCTAAGAAATTTATTTCAGGTGGAATGACTTTAAGAAGCATCTTGGAAGAAAGCGTAGCCTGGGTATATCGCAAAGCTTTAGTTCTGTTAGGTAACTATTCAGTTAAAATAAGCCTGAAAAATGAACATGAAAAATGCCACATTATGTGGCATATAGTTTGAAAGAGAGGTTTAGAAAGCTTTTTCTCCTAGAAATAGCTCCCTCTTCAATAATTTATGTTGCCACCTCTTCTCTTCCCACTGTCTCATGGCCTTTCTGAAAAAATTAATAAAATTATTTTTCCACTGAACATTTTCTTATCTTTTCAAGGGCATAAGACCTCAGAACTGTGAAAGAAAACGGAGGAGAACTGTTTCCTTTTATCCTTTGTTTTCTTATGATGGTAATTATTACCTTTATGTCCTTTCTGAGCTTAAAGATAATGCATGTGCTCTTAGAAAATTTGGAAAAATATGAAGAATCAGGAGATGTGTGTTCATAATTCCAGCAATAGTAATCTGGTGTATTTTTCTCAAGAAATTTTTAGCTTGTGTGAGAACATATGCTTTCTTTACTTGACATTTTTAATGTTATTAAATTTCCCCATGTTATTGAAAAACCTTCATTTTTAATGGCTACAGAGTATTCCACCATATGGCTATATTCTGGCTTTTTTTTTTTTTTTTTTTTTTTTTTTTTTCTGTACGCAGGCCTCTCACTGCTGTGGCCTTTCCCGTCACAGAGCACAAGCTCCGGACGGACAGGCTCAGTGGCCATGGCTCACAGGCCCAGCCGCTCCGCGGCATGTGGGATCCTCCCGTACCAGGGCACGAACCCACGTCCCTGCATCGGCAGGCGGACTCTCAACCACTGTGCCACCAGGGAAGCCCTATTCTGGCTTTTTAAAACATCCTGTTAATATTGAACACTTGGGGGGCTTCCAATTTCTCCCTGGGTTACTGAACTTCTGTACATCATTTTTTGTGGGCATTTTGGTGTATCTCCTTATAAGTAATTACCTTATGATAGTTTCTAAAAAGGATTAATAAGTCAAAAGATAATGCACATTCTAAATTATTTTTATAACTGTCACCAAATTAATTTTCAAACTCTCATCCCAATTTACGCTTCCTTCACTAATGTCTGAATGTATCTATTCGCTGTGCCCTCAACTGCATTGATGGTCTCCTTTTAATTCTCTGTTCCTTTGATAGGCAAACACTGCATCACATTGATTTAATCTGTGCTGTTAACAAATGATGGGCCATTTGTTTTGCTCATATTTACTGGCCATTTATCTTCTTGTTTTGAAAACTGTCTAAATCATCTTCTTATCTCACTTATCAATTATCACCACTCTACCTCAGAAAGATAGAATCATTTCAATCTTAGAGATTTAGAGCCGGAATGAGCACGGTCCAGCTGCTCCCATACACGTGAGTCTAGATAGATTAAGGATCTCGAAGACAAGCTTTGGATAATTAGTGACATGTGCCTCTATGCCTCCTGCCTGTCTTTATCCCCCCCCACCCTTCCTTTTACTTTTTCTCTCCTTTTCTTCCGTGCATCTTTCCTCACCATTTTGTTCTCCCCTCGATTTAAAACTGCTGACATCCTTGTAGTAAACTGAGATTAGTAAGCTTCCTGTGCGTCTCTGGAAATAGGAGTCAGTACTTTGCCTTTGTTCCAGGTTGTCTCATGTGTCACGCTGTCCTTCCTTTACATGTTTCCACTGTCCTAGGACAGTTCCACTATGTGCACCTACAAGGTGCCTGTGCATATAGCATGGGCTCCTTTACTGAGCCGCCTTTGGACAGAAACCTCACTGATGAGCAAGAGTCTTACAGAACCGTGCAAAGAAGGCTAAGCATCTGTGTGCTTTCTCAGTTCGCCCTCCCAGCAGCCCCACAAAGGGCAGCTGTGCTCCTTTTGTTGGATCTGAGCTCTTGAAAACCGTGGGCCACCTATGTTAGCCTGTTTTCCCACCATCGCATAGCTAGTGAGGAGAGTGGATCTGAACCTAAGTCTGACTGATTCTGACGGCCATGCGCGGCTTCTCTGCTGTGTTTCTTCATCTCTCTGGCGGTGGGGGAGGACTTCTCCGCTTGTGCCTGCTCTCTGCTCAAGAGGTACACAAACCGCCTCGCGTGGGGTGGGATTGAGTGGGGTGGGCTGCGATGAGCGGGTAGGAAAGAAAATGCCAAAGGCCCCTTCTGTTCTGACCGCAAATGACTTTGTTCACTGAGGACCAGGGTCAAGTCTAGGTCTTCTGTTCCCAGCCCGTGGTAGATACCAAAGAGCTACTAGTGATTACTGAATGAGAGATGCTTTTCTTTAAGCTACCATCTTCTTGCAAATAAAAGTGGGGTTAACTAGTCTGTAGAGCAGGGACAAGCTGGTAATGCTTACCCCCTTCCTTCGTGACTCAGCCTGTCTTCGGCAATCCATCTATGCCTCTTAACCTCCAGTTCTTCAGAATGAGGCTACCAAGTTCCAAGTGGTGTGATTAAGATTGAATAAGTTTTGAACTCTTTGAACAGATGATTAATAAGGGAGAACGGTGTTTTATTTAACTTTACTGGTGATCTAATTTGGAATTCTGAATTCTGAAGAAATCCATACAGGAATGAATTCTGAACATATTATAGGTGAATGTCGTCTTTCAAATAGGAACACACTTATTCCCAGTCCTGGACGTTCCCACCAAACACGTGACTTTTATTTAATGCTAGCAGTGTCAGTGCTACCAGCCACCTGCTGGTAGGAATAGTGTGTTACCCATCTCTCTGGGATAATGGGCTTGCATATGTTTCTGGAAATTGAAGTCAGAACTTGCCTTTGTTCCAGGTTATCTAATATCTCTTTCTGATTCTTGACTCATATGTTTGCTGTCCCAACTGCACTATGGTGTCACATCACAAACTTCCCAAATGAATTTTAAAAATGAATAAATATAGTAAGAGTGGGTATGTTTCTTTTAATTCCTTTTGAGAGCCACAATTATACAACTCTTTGCAATAAATCTGCTTCTCTAATCTGAACCTCAGGAAACTACTCAACAAGAAATATTGAGAAATGAAAGATCTACACTTCAAGTACAGACCTTTCCTGACTTACAGTGGGATTATGTCCTGATCAGCCCATCCTAAGTCGAAAATATTCTAAGTCAAAAATGCATCTAATACATGTAACCTAATGAACGTTATAGCTGAGCCTCGCTTACCTTAGACACGCTCAGAACACTTACATCAGCCTACAGTTGGACAAATTGTCTAGCTTAAAGCCTATTTTATAATAAATGTGTTGAGCATTCCATGTAATTTATTGATCAGTTTACTGAAAGTGAAAAACAATGGCTGTCTGGGTAGAGAATGGCTGTAAGTGTATTGGTTGTTGACCCTCGTGATCACATGCCTCACTGCCTCTGGCCAGCATCACGACGACCTTACCATGTATTGCTAGCCCAGGAAAATATCAAAATTCAAAATTCGAAGTAGTTTCTACTGAATGCATATCGCCTTCACAAGTCAAAAAATTGCAAGTCAAACCATCAGGACCATCTGTATTGACAAACTTGAAACTTGCTAAATTCAAAACTAGGGGTCAGCAAACTTTGTAAAGTGCCAGATAGAGAACATTTTAGGCTTCATGAGCCAAGATAAAAAAAATCGAAGGCATTATGTAGGTATAAGAGAAAAAACAGATTTACACAAAATTTGGTGAAATTCATATGATAACAATAACAACCTATAGACATATAGGTTATGTGTTAGCCTGTAGACCTATAAAAAATTGTACTCAATTATCATTGTTAACATGTGGTTTAATTGGGATTGAAAACCAGTGTTCCCTATCACCAAATGGATTGCAAATCTGGAAACATCCCTCTGAGCTATGAGTCACACCGAAACAGGTAGAGAGTTGGATTTGACCTACAGGCTGCATCTTGCTGACTCTTCCTTTAAACAAAATATTATATAAGTCAAAACCTACTAGAGTGTACTAAAAATGCCATACAGTGTAATGATAAACATGATTTGAAAAATGCGTTAGAAATTATAGTCCTAGTCAGGATGGGCTACATCTAAGGGAGTGACCTACACGGTATAATGGACCCTTTTGGGTAGTTTGAACAAAGTTTCCAGATTTAGGACGCTTAATATTTATCACTGATTTATTTCAAAGGAATTCTAGTATCCTACTGCCTGTGTATATTTCTCTAGGCTAATATATATATAACCCAGCAAAGAATTTCCTATTTCATATATTACATGCATTCTTCTTGGGCAGTTACTAGTAAGCAGGATAATATGACCAGGCTTCTAATTTAGGAAAAACACTAACTGGTAAAAGCATATTTCTTTTATGATATGACTCATCTTAAATGATATTGACAAACTTCACTATTTGAGCAGAATTACAGCATGGAAATGATATAAACAATCTTAATGATTAACACGCATACTGTCAACAGAAAAACATCATCAATTTCAGATAAGTTATCTTTCAAATAAGGAAATTATACCCGTTGACTTTTAAATGGCTAGCCCATGGTTCTGCCTTGGAGGTCAATGTTAAATGAACTCTCTCTCAATAGATTTCCATAGGAAGTCTATAACCTTTTGTCAGAAACACACTTGGTTTTTCTTTGCATTAGTAATAAAATGAGAAGTTAAGGAGCTAACTGGGATGGGAAATGTTAAGTAGGGATGAAGAGTGATCATATTTATAAATCTGATCAAGTTTCGCCAGCAGATCTATTTTAGAATCCATATTTTATAAAGAAATGCACCAACCATAGAGGTATTTTGAAAGGGGATATAAGATCAATGGTCTGCTTGATCCCATTCATAAGGCTTTCTTGAGGGAAGAATTATATTGTTCACAATTTTACTTATATTTTTGGACTCTTAAATTTATTACTAAGTTTCACTCTTGAGAGTTATCATAGAAGAGTGGTAAATAACATGGTCTTTGGAGCCAGACTTCATGAGTTTAAATTTCACGTGTACTCTGTCCTAGCAGGTCATTTAACCTCTTTAAGTCTTGATTTACTTTGCTGTGAAATGGGTATAAAGACAATCCTTAAGTATGACATGTTCAGGAGAGTGTCTGGCGAGTAATAAAATTATATAAGTGCTATTTGTTTATTATTATTATCAATAGCAGTAGTTTAAAAGCAGTAGTGTTGATGGTGGTGGTAGTAATAAGATGCCATTTATTAGTGAACATATCTGTTAAGAAATGTGGAAGCCAGGGCTAGTATAAGATTATGGAATCCCCAAACCATTAAGCATACAATTAGGTAGCTTGAGAAACCCTGGCTTATCATGGAAACACTTGAACCAGGACTGAAGGAAGTCTGCTGGTCACACTGTCACCAGGACCAGGAGCATGCTGGGAGGTAGAGGCAGAGATCAGGTATTCTCTGCAGTTCCTGGGATAGCACTGAATCTAGGGGCAACCTGCATATTTCTCAATCACACCATCTTTCTTTTCCTTTAATTTTTTTTTTTTTTTTTTTTTTTTTTATTTCTTTTTTTTTTTCTTTTAATTTTTTTTTTTTTTTTTTTTTTTTGCGGTACGCGGGCCTCTTACTGTTGTGGCCTCTCCCATTGCGGAGCACAGGCTCCGGATGCGCAGGCTCAGCGGCCATGGCTCACGGGCCCAGCCACTCCGTGGCATGTGGGATCCTCCCGGACCGGGGCAGGAACCCGTGTCCCCTGCATTTCCAGGTGGACTCTCAACCACTGTGCCGTGAGGGAAGCCCCTTTTCCTTTAATTTTTAAAATATGTTATTGAACTATAGTTGATTTACAATGTTATGATAATTTCTTCTGTACAGCAAAGTGACTCATTTATACATATATATATTCTTTTTCATATTATTTTCCATTATGATTTATCACAGGATGTTGACTATAGTTCCCTGTGCTGTACATCCATCCTGTATATACTAGTTTGCATCTGCTCATGCCAAACTCCCAATCTGTCCCTCCCTCATCCCTCTCCCTCTTGGCAAGCACAAGTCTGTCGCTATGCCTGTGAGTCTGTTTCTGTTTCGTAGACATGTTCATTTGTGTCACGTTTTAGATTCCACATGTAAGTGATATCATATGGTATTTGTCTTTCTCTCTCTGGCTTACTTGCTTAGTATGATAATCTCTAGGTCCAAACATGTTGCTGCAAATGGCATTATTTCATTCTTTTTTATGGCTGAGTAATATTCCATTGTATATATGTATTATACCACATCTTCTTTATCCATTCATCTCAATGGACATTTAGGTTGTTTCCATGTCTTGGCTATTGTAAATAGTGCTGCTGTGAACACAGACATGCATTTATCTTTTTGAATTATAGTTTTGTCTGGATATATGCCCAGGAGTGGGATTGCTGGATCATACAGCAACTGTATTTTTAGTTTTTTGAGGAACCACCATACTGTTTTCCATAAGTGGCTGCAGTGGTACCCTATTTCTTTATCACTTGCTGTCGGAAGCCCAAGGGAGCGTGGGGACTTCATGTCACAAACCCACTTCTGTGCTATTTGATCTGTGGTTACACTTTTGCCGTTGGCTGCGTTACCAAATTCCATTCTGCAGGCTGTATTTGGGATTTCTTTTAGCCTTCACTCCTTCTTTTTTTTCTTTTTTTATGTCCTTCCCTAAGATAGCTCCCTCAGTATCTCTTCCTCATCACTGCTTACTGTTCCCACAATATCAAGTCCCCAAGGGATACATAGCTCCCTGATTACAAACAGGGAATCAGATAACATCTTTGCATTTGGGTTTAAATTATAATGGTAAATGCAATTTTAAAATTAAAGTTAAAATAACTAATGGGTGAGTATTAAGTAGTTTATTGGAAAGCTGGGGGAGCTTGAGTGAAACTGGTGTCTTACATCACCAAAGTCAGTTTTTAGTGGCCGTGGGGGCAGTGTTTTACGCGACGGGAGGATTATGATTCTGTTTACAGAGCTTTGGTCTTCCAACCTTCTGAGCCATAGTAATGTTTCCGTAATCCCCATTGGTAGCTGCTTTCCTTGCTGCAGTCTCACTTTGCTCTCGTCAAGCTCCTGAAGCAGAGCAGGGCGCTGGGCTTTGGGCATTCTCAAAGTCAAGACTCTGGGCTAGGTTAGGTGGATGGATCAGTCAAGATATCAGGGAAGCCAGGGAAGCTGATCAAGGAGGCTTTGGCCCTATATTTATGCTGGAGACGAGGGTGTGATGCCAGGGGATTGCTGATTTAGGCCATCCACATGAGTTGTGATGTCCGCTGTGATCAGGGGAAGCCTGGGGAATGAGCTGAGAGAGACACGTGCTGTGTGTTGGAAGGGATGGACCAGCATCAGGGCTTGTGTTATTTTCATATATGCTTGTTAGGATATGATTAAATCTTGTCTATTTTCTTTAGCAACAGATTTAAAGGAGTACAGTGATATCAACTTTTATGTAGAAATTGTGAAATGATGGGCCCTTCTGAGATGGGGTTTTTTTCTTTATCATTTCTTCTGTATCACACCAGCCTTGAATAGCTCTTGGTAATAGACTCCCCCTTCAGTGAATGCAGGATTTCAATGAGCCATAAGGTCCCTAAGAAAAAACTCAAGCAGACTGCAAGGGGTTTGCTTTTTTTTTTTCTGTGAAGAACTCGCTGGCAGAACAGTTTAGAATAGATTTGGTGCACAGACATTGGCAGATGCCAAATCGGAAAGAGGCAATACAGAAAAGGAATGGTGTGTCTGAAAAATGGTGGTCACTGTCGCACATATTAATTGAAAAAGCTAGTGATTTTCCTTGAGAAAAAGAAAGGATCACTGCATTATTCTTCCTGTGAAATGAGGAGCCTGCAATCTAGAGACTGACCGCCACACCAGGAACCAGTAGAAAGGACTCTAGGACTGAAACCACTGACATCGTTTGAACTTAGCTTGGTTCCTGTCAGATGTGGCACGGCTTCCTGAGGGATCCACTACCTGGACTCAAGGTCAGGCTGTCTTCTCTACCCTATGAATTTAATGAGAAAAGTATCTATTTTCTAGAAAATTTGAACCTTTCAAATTTGTTTATTATTGAACTCTAAACTCCATAAAGACATATTTCCCACTGGACGAGTCCCTTGGTAAGAATCAGCAGGTATGTTTTGGATTTGAGCTACGTAGATCCCAGGGCTTGTGCACACTTCACCATGTGGGCATTAATCCATCAACTCCATCATTTTTCCATTGCTGTTCTTATGAAACAGTGAATGCTTTGCTCGCAGATGACCTTTCGTTTTTTAAGACTGACAAAGCAACAGCACATGGAAAGCACTGAAAATGAGGGGACAATACATTATAGAGTTTGCAACTATTTAAGAATATTCATGTACACAGTGCTTCAAATAATATATGTTTTTATTCCCAGTTTTTGCTTATGTTGGAGCTACTGGATGCTTTGGATTAAGTAGATCCAAATAGATAAAGTATTATCCAATGCTGGGATACAGCTGATGTGCCCCAGTTTGACCATCCTGCTACTTCACAGCCAGCAGATCTGGCTGGTTTCCATGTCTACCTGTTGTTAAACAGTGAGTATCACTCATGCTTGGTAACTGACTAACAAAGGCTAAAAAATTTTCCTGATGATACTTACAGGTTACATGCTAGGTTATCCAAGTGTGCCCTTGGGTTTCAGAGCCTCGCTATTTCGCCCCAGATTAGCAGGATGACCTCCAGTTCCAGGCAAAAAGTCTAAGTGTATTGAAGGAGAAAATGTCCCTCTTGTGTGAACAAAAAGGGCCTTTCAGACTGATGCTCTTCTGTTGTGGGTTGAACACAGGGGAGAGAGCTGTGCAGAGAAGCTGAGCTGGCTGGGCAGCAGCCACAGGGTGCCCTTAAGACAGGAGGTGATTCAAGGAGAGAGTGTCCAAGGACAGAGCAAAGGCATATTAGGAGGTTTCGGAACATATTTCCAGAATGACTGACCAAAGTTCTCCAGCCGATTCAGATCCAGGCAAGGGGAGCATATGTGTACATCACCATGTAACTGGACTAGATTCTAAGCTACTCTCAATCCTCCCTCCTTTCTTCATCAAAACACCCTAATTCTATCTCTTAAACCCTGCCTTTTCTTGTGCCTGCCCCCTTCCGCCCAGCAACCTTCGTAATCATGGGTACCCTAAAAAAACAATATTGAGGGTCAATCATTCCAAGGTAGACTGGGGAGAGACTGGGTTATATGAGTAGAACAGATTTGTTTTAAACCACTGTTAAGAATTGATTGAATATTTAAATTTTTTTTCCTCAAATTAAAAAAAAAATTATTATTGGACTATAGTTGCTTTACAGTGTTGTGTTAGTTTCTGCTGTACAGCAAAGTGAATCAGTTACACGTATGCATATGTCCCGTCTTTTTTGGATTTCCTTCCCATTTAGGTCACCACAAAGTGTCGAGTAGAGTTCCCTGTGCTATACAGCAGGTTCTCATTAGTTATCTATTTTATACATAGTAGTGTATATACGTCAATCCCAATCTCCCAATTCATCTCACCCCCACTTTCCCCCTTGGTATCCATAAGTTTATTCTCTACATCTGTGTCTCTATTTCTGCTTTGCACATAAGTTCATCTGTACCATTTTTCTAGATTCCACATATAAGTGATATTATACAATATTTGTTTTTCTCTTTCTGACTTACTTCACTCTGTATGACAGTCTCTAGGTCCATCCACGTCTCTGCAAATGGCACTATTTCATTCCTTTTTATGGCTGAGTAATATTCCATTGTACATATGTACTACATCTTCTTTATCCATTCCTCTGTTGATGGAAATTTAGGTTGCTTCCATGTCCTGGCTATTGTAAAATAGTGCTGCAATGAACATTGGGGTGCATGTATCTTTTTGAATTGTGGTTTTCTCCAGGTATATGCCCAGGAGTGGGATTGCTGGGTCGTATGGTAGTTCTAGTTTTAGTTGTTTGAGGAACCTCCATGCTGTTCTCCATAGTGGCTGTATCAATTTACATCCCCACCAACAGTGCAAGAGGGTTCCCTTTTCTCCACACCCTCTCCAGCATTTATTGTTTGTAGACTTTTTGATGCTGGCCATTCTGACCAGTGTGAGGTGACACCTCATTGTAGTTTTGATTTGCATTTCTCTAATAATTAGTGAAGTTGAGCATCTTTTCATGTGTTTGCTGCCCATCTGTATGTCTTCTTTGGGGAAATGTCTATTTAGGTCTTCTGCCCACTTTTTCGTTGGGTTGTTCCTTTTTTTGATATTGAGCTGCATGAACTGTTTCCTGAAATTTGATATAGGTATTTTATGATTATGTCTTAGAAACATATACGTTTAAAAAGTAAATAAACAGTTAACACTTTTTTTGCAAAATTTATTTTGAAATCTCTTTAAAAAGTGCAGTGAAAAAACAGAAAACTGAAAGATTTTGTGTTTTCGTTTACTGAAGGATTGTTGGAGGGTGGGCAATGTCCAGTCATCAACGTATGGGGGTATCTTGTAGTGTTTCTTCAGCGAATAGCAACCCTTATCAAAAACTGGCATTAAAAATGTTTTACTGACTGTCAACATAAATCTTTTCCAATATGAATATCTTTTATTCAACTTCACATATAATTATTTTGAGCATAAACAAAGGAACTTTCTTTTGAAAAATTATTGTTGCTTGCAATGATTTTATTCATTTTTGTACAAATAACTAAATATTTTCCAGCAAGATTAAAATGAGAAATGAAAGACATTAAGGCTTGCTGTTTTTATTTTCTTATGTTTATTCATTTGCTAAAAATGAAGGTTAGACTTTTAGTCTCTTCCTGGAAAGATTTTCTAAAGGAAAACTTAATTCGAACAAAGAAACTTCCTTTTATACCTAGATGAAGGGTCTGTTGTTAGAAGCTCCCTTATCATTTGTCATTTCTGACGAATTTAAGTGCTTCAGTGTCTGGATTTCTTGAAGACACTGTCAGCAAGTATCTTTCTGAACGCTTCACTGTACAATCATTCATTCATCAGCTCAGTTACTGTTCTGTTGCTGTTCTCGGGAGTAGTGAGTGATCACTGCTCTCCCGAGTAATAAAATCACTATTCTCCCGAAGAATCACGGCTGATTCTTCCTCTTTAAAGACTGACATAGGGACAGCACAGGTAGACCCTGGTCTGAAAATGAGGGGGTCAATTAATGCATTACATCTTTCTGCAGGTATTATTTAAAGTGTCCATGTCCACATTGCCTCAAATATGTATTTATATCCTGAGTTTATGCTTATTTTTGAACTATAGGATGCTTTAAATTGCTATCATTCTATGGTTTCATTTTCATTAAAATAACTTTAACAAAACCAATCACATTTAAAATTCTTGTTTGCATTTTTTAAAAACTTCCATGGTTAATGATTTTAAAACAATGCTTTTGCTTTTTGTTATTCACTGTGCTTTGTGAGTTATTCACACAAAGACTTCTGCAAGATAAGTGGTTAAAAAGTGTAGATGCAAAGAATCCGGAAGTTACAGCAAACATATTATAAGATGCAGGTATGGATTAGCTCTGAGGAGGACAGAAGCAAAACAGTCCACACTTTCTGCTATTGCAGAGGCTTACCTTTGGTTTGTACAGTCTGGAAGAATATAAGCCCCTGGTAGCTAAATTTCACTGAAGGGTTTTTGTTTTGTTTTTAAAAATAATTGCTGAGGAACATCTTGGCCGACCTATAGTTTCATGATAACAAAAGATGCCCTATGTTCTTGGTCACTGTAACTCTTTCACTGAACCTCAGTGCTGAACTGATGGTAAGATAAATGCTTTTGTGATGGGAGATGTGTTTAGAAATATCACACTGTGCTGAGCCTGCTGCATTTGTCTGTAAGTGGCTTTCTCTCTCTGCTAAACCAGGACAGCTGTCTGCTTGGGTGCAGGACAGAAGTAGTAGCATTGCTGCAAAAGGATGGGGTGGAGGGGGAGGGGGAGGACAGCAGCAGGGAGAAGAAGGCAGTGAGAAAAAGGGGAGCTGATGTTCGCTACATAGGACTTTTGTGTCGTCATCAACATAATGGGCCTGAAAGCCATCATTTATCAGAAAATAAAATTACGATCTTAATACCCTTACCTTCTCCTTTATGAGCTGACAGTATCATAGCATTTTACTGACTGCTCAGTGACAGAGGAGGATATGCCACAGAAGGGATGGAGAGCCCTTGCCACCTGCTTCCGGCCCCGGCTCTGTTATAGGATGAATGGCGGCAAGGACTCCCCGCCCACCCATAACATGGTGTCAGCCACACACCCACAGGGGCATTTACGTTTTATAGCCTAGAGCTAGTTAGTTTTGAGTTAGTTAGTGGCTGTTCAACTTGGCAGCCACTAACTACATGTAGCTATATACATTTAAATTTAATTTTAAACATTCAGTTCCTCAGTCTCCCTTGCCGCACTTCAAGGGCCCCATGGCCACTTGTGGCCAGTGGTTACCGTGTTGGATGGAGTGGCTCTAGAACGTCTCCATCATCACCGAGAGTTCTACTAGATGGTGACACTCTTCCCATGGGGAAGCGGATTTCCTGAAAGAACTTCCTCCTATTGACTGGGAGAAAGGTTACCCAATTAGATTACTTTTGATTGGGGCTTTTTAAGCAGCATTAGATCAGTTAATAGGAAACAAAAATACTATTTTTTTTGGGGGGGGGCACACCTTTGAGCAGTGTGAATTTGCAGATTTGGTCCTATAACTCTAAAGGGTTGAATTATTTCTTTTCTCAGCAGTGGGGCTTTTGTTGGTACTTTTGCTATCTGGAATGTCTTATGGGCTGGTGCTTAGTGATGACTGCCTCTCCCTTTGTAACTTCCCATCTGGGGCTTATGATTTCTGTTGCACTTAGTACAACACGTAAGAAACACGTAAGGTTTGGTCTGATCATCGGTCCCAGTCCTGTCCTCAGGGGCCTGAGTGAAACTGGCTGCTAACTCAAGGACAGGGAGGCTGGGAAGGGTGACCAGGTGTTGGGTGGGAGGGGTGAGTGGGAGGCTGGAAACAGTAGGAAGTGAGAGCTCTGGGACTGAGGGTATTAGGAAAATGTGTGGAAGCAAAACCGAGGGCAAAACAGCTCTCAAGAGAGGGTATGAAAGAGCCCAGCCTATGAATGAGAGCAGGCTTCCTGGCTTAAAGGCATAGACCCTTCAGCGTAATCAAGTTGTCTAAAGATGATATACCTTTCTTAAGTCCAAAGGTAGGACTTGGGATGAATGACAGAGCAGAGCTCTCAGTCTCTCAGAGAAGAAGAGAGTAAACTGCAAATATGTATTTTTTCTTCCCTCTCTCTGTGTTGTTCCGGATACAGTGGAGCATCGAACTCTCTTTAATTCTCCATCTGACTTTCCCGACTGTATCCAAGTGCCTTAAGCTCATGGGTCATCAGCAGCTCGCACTGCCCCGGACCTTCCTTGGCACAGAGTGCGTTTGCCGACAAACAGTTCAGGAAGGGAGTAGACATTTGTCCGGGGCTGATTCTGTCCTGGGAGTCTCCTCTGTTTCCTTTCCGAGGCTCTCTGCAGTGTATTCACTGGGTGTGGCTGGTCTCCTTTGCTCATCTAGAAAGCCCCCCTATGCTGGCCCAGCTGTGAATAGCAAGGGTCAGACTTCAGCATATATGTGATCATGTTGGTGCCCTCAGCCTTGGTCAGGGTAAACTGAGGACCATGGGCCCAAGGGAAAAGGAGCTTAAGAGTTCCATCCCCTCTTCTCTGGATTCTTTTTTAAAAAGTTGCTAGACTGACTCTCCCTCTGGAGAACATTGTAGTCTGAGAAAAACAAACAAAAGGTGATAAGATCCTGCCTAAATCAATTTTAAGGCAGATTTTCCCAGCAATAAAATACGAATTTATTTTAAAGGAAGAGCATTTGTGCCTGTGGTTTATAAGGAGGTTAGAATAAGAAATCCAGCTCTTCTTGTGCTATGTGCGTTGGATTCATACAGGCTTTCTTAAAGTATTCTTCAGTTCCTACAGACAGTTTCACCACCTTAAGCAAGGACAGCTCTGAAACTCACTCTTTCGACTCCATAGCCCGTCCTGATGCAGCCCCAAGAAAAGAATGAACTGCATCGATGCCATATTTCCCCCACACTGTGGAGGTCTTATCAAACATGTGCTCATTGCTTTAAAAATAATAAAATGAAAGCAGTTTGTGGCTCCCTTTTACGCAGTTTTCCTTTTTTTCCCCTCTTCTTTCTTTCGTTCTTTCTTTTATTTTGGCATGATAGAGAAGGCAGCTGCTTTTTTCCATGCAAGCAAATATGTCTAATTTTCCTTTTTCTTTTTCACTCATCTGGCCTATCTTAGTTCAGCAGTAGGGTGATAGTTTATTATTCAGGCTGATTTTCAGTTACGAGTGTTTCTGCAGCCAGATTAGACACTCAGATTTTCAGAACACATTTTGCCCAAGTTCCTCTGGGTGCAGAGTCCTTCTTCTGCAGCCCGGTTCTCCTAGGAGGGAACAACATCGATTATTAGAGCCGAAGCCTCTGGGTTACACAAAAGGAAAAATAGTATGCGGTGGAAAATTGGGTCACATTAAAAAAAGAAAAAAACCTTATCTCTGCTCACAGCGTATCCAAATTGTGTCAGAATTAGTAGTAATGTCAAAGTTAAGGACACATGAATGTCAATTTCCTGAGAATCATGATTGAGGGAGAAGACGACCAGCATAATATTCATTGTAAGTGCTGATAGCTGAGTTAGAGGTCAGTATTATTTTTATTATAAATTACCAGGTCCTGTGTACTTGAAAATGTGGCTTATATCATTAAAATCAGACCACTCATAGAATAAAGGACAGATAATTTTCCTTTTAACTATGATATAGAAAAGACCCTTGGCATTTGAGAAATTGAAATTTGCCTACCGTGCATTTTGAGTGTGACCTCAAAATCCCATGATATACGGTAACTTGGATCTTTGTTGAGACCTAAATTTGAATCTTGAGTCCTCCCAGCCTGGTACAGAGGAACAAGCCTCTTAGCCTTAAATGACTGTCATGCATCATCCTCTCAATTGTGCTTTACTGGTTTGCTACACTAGTTTCCTTGAGCCTCCCGAGTACTTAAAAGCCATATTTTCTTTTCAGGGGAAAAAAAGCAAGCTTCAAGTAGGCAGCCTATTCTTGGGTACCAGAGATGGAAGCCACACTCAGAAAGCGAGGGCATGTTTGATTGTGGCTGTTCATCAAAGTTCCCAGGAGACAGCTATTGTAAATATGAATGTCTGCACACTTTCCTAAGACCTGTGCATGTAGCAGTGAGGTGGGGAGAAGGGGCCACACAGGGCAAGTGTTAGGTTCAAGCCCCGCTTTTTAAGTCTGATCGTTAAGAGGCATGTGCTATCCTTGTGTGCCATTTTGTTTCCTCCTGAGTGCCTAAGTGAGAGGCGCAGACCTTCAACTTTAGAAAAGTACAGAGATTCACTGGTTCACAACTGATTCCCTGAGCAAGCTCCTGCTGTATGCAGACCCTGTGCTAGGCGCTAAGAATGCAGTGGTGAGCAAATAGCTCTCCAGGAGGGGTGCTTACAGTTCATTAGGGAGAGAGTTGCTAATTAAATAGGTGCAGACCGTAGAATTTCACAGTTATGAGAACCTTGAAAGGTGATCCCAGGGAGCTATGAATGACATGGTGACAGACCAGTTGACGCGGTGTTGGGATCGGACACTGATATTGAAGAATGAGTGCAATTTATGAGACATTGGGGGTTTGAAATCTTTGTCCTGTGGATCCATTATCTGAAGGATTACAATATATGACCTTTTATTCTCTTACAAATTGATTCCTCCTTACATATGTTCAGCATCTTCCAAACCGTGTTTTGAAAACGCAAAAACAAAAAAGATCTGGCACTTAAGTTTCTAATATTTTCATGAGGATTCTCTAACAGATTTTTCAAAGTTCAAGGCTTTTTGGAACTGAAGTCTCACATGTATATAGTTGTTAAATCAATGGGTTCAATGTATCACTTATTTTTCAGGCTTCCTATTTACTTACTCTTCAGGTAGAGAAATAGAAAAAAGATTAATCCAGGTATATGATTCACACAGACACATGGAAATTAGAACTTCCAGACCCAGTGGGTTTTTGTTTGTTTGTTTGTTTGTTTTTGTTTTAGTTTAAAAGGTAAACTATGAAAGGTTCTGCTTGGATTTTCAGTAGCAGTAGATTTAAAGAAAAAAGTCTGAGTATGCATGCCAAAAAAATCCAGTCATGGGTGGCTTCTTTCCAGTGAATGTGAGCAAATCTTATGTTTTAATTAAAGGAAAATGCTGGCCTGGGACTTGGTACCATATTATTTCAATAGGTACAGCCTGAAGTATCCATTAATTTGTTCTGTCTTTGTCAGCCTCTTAGTGCCCAGCTTCTGTCACATGTCCTTTGGAAGGCCGCCTCCACACAATTGACTCTGCGTATTCACAGCAGTTACGTTCTGACTAGGTGCTTCCAGCACTAAGTTAGGGAATCCTTCACCACTGTGTCTAGGGGAGACACAGGGCTAGGGTTCCTGTGAGCCTCTGCTCACACCATTTTCATCAACTGATTAATACATAACCTTGTTTTCTGTGTGTTTCCGTTTAAAGACACCTTATTTAATATGTATTCATTAATATTGAACTCACAGCCACCAGCATTAAACTCATGCCTGAGCAGAGCTTATCTAACACGTATTTTCTCCATAATCACATCATAGCCTTCCTGGGCTCAGGAACACACCTGACAGCACTTCAGCACCACGCTTCGGGGTGGCGGGGGGGGGGAAAGAAATACAGAGTTAGGTTCCTGAGAGCCTCTAGTCACATTTTTGTCAAGTAATCAATACATAATCTCGTCTTATATGTGTTTCTGTTTAAAGATAACTTGTTTAATATACAGTGTTGATTCATTAACGTTAAACTCATGGCCAATAGCATTATAACTCATGCTGAAACAAAGCTTATCTAATGTATACTTTTTTTCTCTAAAACAGATCACAGCTTTCTTGTGCTTAGCAATACAAAAAGGTACTTTAGCATTACACTTGGGGGCCATTTCATACGGTGAAATCACCAACAAAAAGCACAAGAATGCAGAAAACGTGGCACTAAGCAGACTGTGAAAAGGACACTTGTTTACAGCATCAGCTGAAACCCAGCTTAGCCTCAGCTGGGGGTGAGCACAGCCATCAGTGTCTCAAATTTTTCTCCACTCTGCACACGGCTGTGAATGACTGTGAAGCCAATATTCATTCTGGGGGTTCCAATACATTTTTAAATACATGTTAGTGAGTGGGTAAATTTGCAAATACAGACTCTGCAATTGATGAGAGTCCACTGTATTCCTTTCCCCCCCCTATTTTTACCATCATCATTCTGTTGTAGGTCCTGGTCAGTAAATTCTGGATTGCTGCAAACCCCTCATTACTCTCCCCTGCCTTGTCTTTCATTTATTCTTCCCTCTTGCTGCCACTAGATTAACCTTTTCAATTTCTTTGTTGCTGTTACCACCTTTCTCAAATTTTAAACTTTTCAAATGAAATAAAATCTTGTCCTGGCGTTCAAGGACTCTCTGGTTTTACACACTTTTTTCATTTTATATCCCACTTCTCCTAGACCAGCGTTGTCCAATATAACTTTCTTCAATGATGAAAATGTTTTATACCTGCACTGAATCAGCACCTGAGACTGCTGAGCGCTCAAACCATGGCTAGTGTAGCTGAGGAACTGCTGAATTATTATGGCTGGTAACACTCAGGCTCAGCACAGACGCCAACTGCTTAAGAGTGGGCTGCTTGCTATGTCCCGAAGGTGATTTGCAGATTTCCTTTCTTGCCTTTGCCTGTATAGCTTCTCCCTCTCCCTGTTCCCCAACCTGGTCTTTATTTCCTACCCTCTTCATTTTTCCCTTTTCACATTCCACCTTGAGGGGCACCATCCATGACCACCCTATTCAGGCGGAGGAAGGGATTTCTATGCTTTCTGAATTCCCAAAGATATTGTTTTGTTTCATGTCATCTCTTCCTAACGTAATTGCAAAGTCTCTATGGGTGAGAACTGGTCCTCATAAACATAGTGTCTAATATTCAAGCAGATGTCCAATAAATACCTATTGATCAATTGTCAGCAGTGCTTTGCAGCACAAGAAAATAGGATAAATAAAATGTATGCTGTTTGGGGATTGTAGAAGTCAGGATAGGCTAGGAACAAAAAGACACCCAGGTCTCTTTAGCCTACAGAGACAGAGATTTATTTCTTGCTCACACCCCATACTCCTTATAACCTGACTGTGGCTCTATACAGGGTCTCTGCTAATTGATCAGCATCTTAAAACTTCTGCCAGTAAGTGACATGTGACCTTTCTTCGGCCAAAGCAAGTCGCCTGGCTGCTGCTGGGGTCAATAGGGAGGGAATATACGACCCTTCTGCATGGAGGCCATCAGAACAGTTGGCAAAAAGTCATGTAATCTACAGCAGGAATCAGATGTCTAAATTACGCTCTATTTTCCCTCTGTGTTTGGAATGGCTCCACTAACCCATCTCTCTGCATCTCTCCCTGCTCCAGACTATCCTTTAGGTAGCATCCAGAATGTTCTCCAGGGGTGCAAAGGTCGTTTCATCACCCTGCACAAAAGCCTTTGAAGGCTCCCCCTTTTGTATATGAAAATCCTCAACTCCTAAGCATGGTACTTGTGAATCTTCATAATCCAGCCTCCTCTTGGTCATGTTCGCACTATCCACGCTATGCTTTCGTGCCGCTGAATTGCTTGTCTTTGGCCCCAGCCAGATCACCTGCTAGAATGCTTGTACCTGATAACCATCCTGCAGAGACCCAGCCCAAAATGACTTCTAAGAATTATTGCCAGCAACCCTGCCAAGAGATTTGTACCCTCACTGGTGCTTCTGTGAGACAGAAATGCTATCTCTGGTTAGATAGCATTGCTTAAACTAAAAGTTTTCATAGGTTTACTAGCCGTCCTCCCACTTGCTCTAAAAGTCCCTTAATCGCAGACTCCTGGAACTGCTTTAGGCATGTGTATAAGCTTGGTGCCTAGTACGGTGTCTATCACAGCAGGTGCTTAATTTAAATATCCTTCCTCTATGGGAGATGAATAGCAAAATTCCTTATCTGGTAAAGCATGGCATATGATGCAGGATTTTGTACTTGGTGTGTGATACCTCCTTGCTAGAGGGTAATTTATAAAATTCAAGTAGAATGAGTTTAATACCCATAAACTATCCGGGTGCTCTTATTTGCCATCACAGATATAATTTATCTGTGAAAGGTCATTTTATGGAATTGGGCAAAGAAACATTTAAAAGTATTTACACTTATTGAACTTGTGGCTGTGGGTTTGGTACTTGATGAACTTTTTATAAAAAGAAAATCAAATGTTTCGTATATTGGTGGAAATTTTATGAATCCATTCATATGAAATATGTGGATGTATGTTAACAGCATAAATATTTATTTAGAGGCATTTTCAAAGCAGATAGGTTCCTCTAAGATTAGAAATATTGTTTATTTTATCCTTATTGTCTTTACCATTAACCTACATACAAATGGGAGAGACACTGCTAAGCACAGCTACTGGCCAGAGGAAAATTACCCAGGTTTATAACATCCCCCCAGAAAAGTCTTTAATGAACATACAATAGAGAGAAGCTGGGCAGCCCCTCACACACAAAGCTGGGGCACAAACATAGTTCATATAGGGGCATGTTTTTGACTGTTTTCTACCCACAAGAGAAACCCAGGGAACCATAACTATGGCTTCCCAGGTAATTTAACATCTCTATTGTTTCCATTTTTCTTTTCTATCTTTTAAAAAAAATTATTTATTAATTTTTTATACAGCAGGTTCTTAATAGTTATCTATTTTATACATATTAGTGTATATAATTTCCATTTTTCAATCCAAGTTCACTCTCAGTTAACAAAGTCTCATGTTACATTGGGAGATGCCAGAAACTTTATGGGTTATGTTCAGAGATCAGGTCTTCTGTCCAGGAAGACATGCAGTGTTACTAATACTATAAACTTGATCAGCTCTTTTGGTTCAAGCCTTTGGGATACTTTTAATGATGCAAAGTGCTCATTTGTAAGACTAGATATTAGTCTCTATCTACTGGCATTAAAAGAATTGGTTTTAATGTAATGTTCGTTTATAATAATTGCCTTGGAAATTTGCTCTCTGGGCTTCATAGTGCCAAAGACCAGAATAGCTCATGGCTGCTTTTGCCAAAAATCTGTTTTTCTAAAAGCTTTCTCTTCAATTGCTTTCCAGTAAATGTATTCCTGTGATCCATTCTTATAATTTATCACAAAATGCCTAAAATAGCAGGCTTTGTTCAGCCCCTGATCAAGAGATTCTGCGTTTGCTGAAACTTCAGTTGCCATTTAAAACAGCACTTGTTTGAAAAGCTGAAATGTGCCAGTAACTAGCTTTCACAGAGCTCCGAGTTAGGACACGTGCAACTGACTCTAGTCCCTTGGGTTAGTATCTCTTAAAAAACAGGAGATAAGATACCTAAAAATGCTTGTAATTAAGATGTCTTACATGTGACAGATATTCATTGTTTCATTTAGCTTTTGCATTTAGATTCTAAGTTCTAGCCTCGTATTAATAAATCAGAAATTACTCATAGAGATATTCTTAAACCACTATACTTTGGGATGAAGGGAAAAGGCAAATACAACTATTTTACGTGATGAGCAGATGAAAATCACTGTCCACAGTGAGCAGTAACATTCACTCATTCATTCGTTCTCAAAATATATATTTTTTATTATCTTCTAGGGGCACCGTGCTGGGAATACAGTGATTAATTAAAGCCCTCACAGAGCTTAGAGTCTGACTGAGGAGGTTTTTTTTTACGTTGATCGATTGCTGCAAATGACTTTTATAATGGCTTTGAAGAGACATAATTCACCTACCATATAGTTCACTCATTTAAAGTATACAATTCAAAGAGTTTTAGCATATTCATACAGTTGTACAACCATTACCATAATCAATTTTCAGAACGTTTCATCACCCCCAAAAGAAACTCTGTATCCACTGGCAGTCATTCCCAATTTCCCTTCAAACTTGACTGAGGAATTCTTAAGTTTCTATTATCTGTATTCTTTTTCTTGGGATAATATGATTAATGGAGAGTTGGTTGCATCAAATATTGATATTTACAATGAAAACATTATTAAATAAAAAGAATTCCTGAGAAGCTCCCCTCAATTATTTTCCTTCATTTGCGAAGACAAGACTGTTTTAACTGTTGTCTGTCCTGAGTGAGATTTGCTCCCTGGAAGGGCGTGTTTGCTGCTTTCCCATCTCTTTGGCCAGACGGAGAGCAGGCATAAAGTGGTGACAAGAAAGGAACAGTTACATGAGTGGCAATGGAACAGCAGGCTTAGTCTTCCCTTGAGAATGGCAGGAATTCCTTGTTTAGAGTGAGGAAAACCTCCCACAAAACATACATGTGGAGTTCTGATAGCTGCCCTTCCTTTCCTCCTTTCTTCCTTCTTAATTTATTTTTATATTTTCTTTTACTCATTAATTCATTCCTTCAAAACTTTTAACGCCTAATAAGTTGTGGAAGACACTTTTGCCTTATATCCATTTGGGTTTTATGAGGAATAGTTTTTACTACACTCTCCTTCCTTCGTCCTCTTCTTTCTCTTAGGAATACCCTCTGTTGATTTTCCTCTTTTGTTTTTCTCTATGTCGATCTTAACTGTCAGTATCACTTTTAATACCTTCCAAGCAGAAATGCATGCATGGTTTGATGTGGTTTTGAAGACTGTCCAACTGAAGCACTGAAGTTTAGTTTTAAGTGCCTTTGTTGAGTCATAATTCAACTCCCTTCAAGCTAGAGCTGGGTGTAAAGGTTGGAAGAGGATCTTTACCAGTTGTTTCGCCACCTTGCAACCACTATTTTTGCCACCCCAAGTAGATATGCATTATAATGTTCACACACCCCGAATCACATCCTTGCAGTGCCCAACAGTGAGCATCCTAGGTGTCTTTCCTGCCTTTCAGCATCCAGGCTTCTTCTCCAAGCCCTGCCATCCCTCAAATTCTCCCTTCTCCTATTCTAGTGGCTTTGGGGTTGTTGATCTTGAGGGGATTGCAGTGTTTCTAATGAAAGGGAATTCTCTCCCTGTCTGTGGGGTATGTTTTCATCTTCCCAAAGCCAGGTGGGGGGAGTTCCAGGAGAAGCCCTCATCAAGTATAGGACGTCTTCCAAATAGGAGAGATGATATCTCATTCCCTAGTTGGGTATCAGTGAAAGTGGAGACTAGCTCATGCATCTCTAGATCTTCCTCAGGTGGGGAGTGGGGGGAGAGAGCTGGATGTAGGGGAGGGACAGGCTTAAGTCAGGTGCAGCAGCAGGGAAGCCAGCCCTCTCCTGCTATGTGTCTTGGCAAAGATGCTGATTTTTCTGGAGGTGAACTGGATGGTGTTGGGGGGTAGCCAGGCTTGAGCTGTTTTGCTATGACAATATGTAGGGGGCTGTCCCTGGGAGGAGAGACCATAGCATCAAGAAACAGTGGGTGGACCCTATGTGGCAGGACCTGAGGAGAGTGGGAGATGTGGAGGGGTACCAGGTGTCCCACCTCAGGGAGCTGTGCGTGGGGAATCTCTCAGAAGAGCTTGCATATGTGTTGCCTTCAGTTGCCTGCAAGGACTGACAAGGAAAGGACCAAAAATGCACTCATCCCTCCGTCCCTCCTTGAAGCCCTCCTATTGGAGCCTAAAAGAGTGAGGAGGAAAAGGGTGTGTCCAGAGCAGGGCATCCTGTGCAGGGGGAGGGAAAGCTTTAACTGGAGGTGAGACTGGAGTTTTAAATTGGTCTGGACTAAGTTCTAATGACCAAATATTCTACCCAGCAGGAGAGGAGGATTTGACATAGCATATTTAGTAATATTGATTAGGAAAATGCAAAACTGTTTAAAGGGTATATATCATTGAGATGAGATACTTCAGTAAACTGTTTATAAGTAAATGGGTTCTACTTTTCTTAGTACCTGACAGAGAAAACTTTTAATTGTAAAATTTAAAAGAGGAAATAAAGCCTTAATAGAAATTCCGTCAATATTGACTGTAATTTGCAATTGGTACTTAATCAAATGTGTGTTAAATTCTGTTGTGGGTCAGGTCCCAGGCAGGTGTTTGGTGTACAAAATAAAAAAGGTAGGATCTCATAAAGCAGTAAGCACATAATTATGCTACAATTTGATGGGTGCTGTAACAGAGAAATGAACAATTAGCCACGTCTCTGATTTTATTGCTGAAGTGTCTCCTGAAGCTCTAAAATGCCACTGTTGGCACGATTTTCTGCAAACCCATTTACGAATAATGGAGAAGAGTTATAATTTTCTTTTGGGAACTAAATTTAAGCTACAATTAATAAGGAATTATACCATCCATTCCTCAATTCTTTACTCTGTACTGATGTTATGTTCTTCCTGCTACCCCTTCTCTCCATTTGGAGAAAACCTATTTCTCCTCTGAGGCCCAGTTAAAATGCCAAAACCACGAAGACTTCCTTGATGGTGTCAGATTCATTTAATGCCTTTTTTTGCCTTTCTAGTATTTGTTCACATAACTAATTATGACATTTGCCATAATCTATTATGGCTAGTCTTGCATATGTACATAAGAAAACATATTTGCAAACTCCTTAAATTTTATTAATGGGAACTATTACAGTTTTGATTGATACTTAATGTTTCCCCAGTCCAGTCACTCTGACTCACAGTACACAAGTTCTGAATCAACTTGTAAATCCTCAAGTCCAACTTGGAACCCTTAAAGTGGAGTCTCTGTTTAATCTCCGAGATTTAACTGTATTTACATTCTTGTTATTTCACGGACACCGACTAGCACAGGAGCAAAAGCAGGGATGATGAGGTTGTACAGATCCTGCCTTGGCTGTTACCTCTTTAGAGATTGGTTCCATTTCCTCAGAACTAGAATAGAATAGGGAGAAGAACAATGCCCACCTCAGAGGACTGTTGGGAGGATTAGGTAAGGTCGTGCTCATAAATTCTTAGCATAGTGCCCGGACATTAAGTAGCAGTTTTTTTTATAATTCCTCCTTAGAGTATTTGTCACTCCTCTTTCTCTCTCATTCTCTGAGATTAGTTGGATTTCCAACTAAAGAAAGGAGAACTAGGTTCGCGGGTGTACTCTATATGCAAACTTGCGTTCATGCCCTTTTCCCCACCCTCCCAGTGCCCTCGGTGGAGAAGGAATATGGAAGCCACTACAAGATTGCAAACCCTAATCTACAGAGTGGTAACTGTGTTCCTTAAAAGAGTACCAAACACTCCCGGCATTTTATTTTGAAAACATGAGCTTCATTCACGTTTTAGCCTACAATTGGGCTTGGGCTAATGCTTGCAATCTAGCAGTGTATGTTTAACTCCTCAAGACAGAATTTGTCTTCAAGAAAATGAGTAGAAAGCTGTAGAAAATGAATTTGCTTTTTCCATGGTGCTTTCCCCAGTCCAGTCACTCTGACTCACAGTATACACGTTTCAACTTGTAAATCCTCAAGCCCAGCTTGGAATCCTTAAAGTGGAGTCGCTGTTTAAACATCTTGCCTCTCAAGATGGTGATAGTTTACATTACCATTTCACCTACTGTGCCTCCTCTGATCCATATGAACCCTGTAAAAGAGGCAGGGCTGAGAGGATTAACCACCTGTTGTACACGAAAAGTCCACCTCCAAGAGGTTGGCAGTTTGTCCAAGAGCATGCAAGAAACAAATGACAGATTTGGGGATATAATCCAGACCTTATGACCCAAGAATAAAGTTCCTTATATTTTTATAATGTGCTATCATTGTAGAGATCAGTTGCTGTCACCTTTTCTCAGAGAAAAATACACATGTGTATCGGGTGGGGGAGCTACATATGAAATTCGAGTTCTTTTTCGTTCTCCATCAGTTCCCTTCTCTTTGCTGCCCTTTCTCCCTCTTCCAGCCTCTCTCAGATTTGGAGAAAATGTCAGGTATGTTTGGAAAAGGCTTTGTCTTTCTTGACATCATTCTGAATACAGTTGATCACTTCTCATTTAGGAGAACCTCAGGTTAATGTACCTGGAAACAAGGCGAGCAGGGACATCTCTGCTCACAGCGGCTGCCGCTGGAGCCGTGCAACGCCTGATGTGAGCAGGGATCTGGGACCGCTGTGGTAGAGGTGAAGGAGGAGGGTGAGGTCACCTAGAAAGTCAAAAAGTGGTTTCCCAAGCAGCACCAAATAGGCCTCTTGAACAACCCCCTCACATCTTTTAAAATTAAATGTTCCGCAGAACTTGAAACATTAGTAGGTTAACATGTCAATACATTTTCCACATCACTGCATAAAGCTAAGCTCTAAGAATAAAATGCACTGTTTAGGTATATTTTAACAGACTAAAAAAATTATAGGTGAAGGCAGAACATCATAACTTGAAAAAGATCTTTCTATTTTGGAATTGCGTTTTAGCTATTCATGGAACCCAGATCTGAGCTCTAAAAAGTTTCCTGACATCAGTGTTATGGTCTGAATCGTGTTATGCCCAAATTAATACGTTGAGTTCCTAAATCCCAGTGCCTCTGAAATGCAGTTGGGTTTGGAGAAAATTTCCTTAGAGAGGAAATTAAGTTAAAGTGAGGCTGTTAGGGTGGGCCTGAATTTAGTTATGACTGTTGTCCTTATTAAGAGGAGGCGATGAAGACACCGGCGCACAGAGGGGAGATGGCGTGCAGACACAGGGAAAAGATGGCCACGTAAAAGCCAGGAGAGGGGCCTCAGAAGAAACCAACCCCGCTGACACCTTGATCTCAGACTTCTAGCCTCTTGACTTTAAGAAAATTAATTTCTGTCCTTTAAGCCTTTAAGTGGTTCTTCGTTAACGTCAGTCCTAGCAGACTGAGACAGTAGTGAGCGGGCTTAGGAGTTTTGCCAGGTCTTCAATTTCCAATGAAATGACAAAGAAAGGTTATCAGCAGTAGTGCCAACCTCGCTGTGGTGAAGAAAACCACCATTTTTATTCTCAGGGGTAGAAACCCAGCATTTGCGTCCCTGAGTGTGGAGTTTAACACTATGTAAATGTCCGTACTTTCATGCTGTGTGTTGGGCAGTGTGAAGAAGTAGCCGCTGGGGAATCGGAATTCGCTTAAAGACCCTGTGAGATGTGTGGACTTCCTGGATGTTTTCTCATTAGTAAAACGGGCTGATTAATGTGTTGTAAGATTGTTGTGAGAAATAAGTGAGCTAATGCCTATGAAACTCCGCACCATATAAACGGCAGAGTTATATAAATGTAACTGTTATATAATAATGTGAGTCATTATTTCACGTGGACCCTTTAGTTGAAGGAAAAAGTAGAACTGGAGGCATTTGAAGCTCAACTTATCTTCAGCGTGTGATTTAACATTAGTATGGAAGTTAAATTCCCTCATCTTTTCTTTGACTTTTTAACTGAGGCTTAAGATGGTGGTGGAAGGGTCCCAGGAAAGGTGAGAGAAAATGGGGTCCACAGCATTGCTCTGGATGAGCTAGCACCCCAGAATCACATAATCCACGTGGCCCACAGCTGCCACTTCCATTTGGGTTTAGAGATTGATCCATGAGTTATAGCTCATTCCAGTGGAGCAGAATCACAGAGCTTGGCAGTTCCCCTCATGGTGACTTGTCTCTTTGTGCTCTATCATAATGAAACCTCAGATTCATGGAGTTTTCCAATAGTGTTTCTTTCTCTGCCCCACCACATAGTAGGGAAAAAAATTTTTAACTGATATAAGTTCATCAAAAAAAATCTTTTAAAATGCAAAAGCGTTCAATTAATAAAAAAGTATAACCCCTCCCCCCCAATTCTGTTACCCACTGCTAATGTACCCTTTCCCCTTACATTCTCCACAGCCTTTCCTTGGCTAAACTGAAAACTTCAACGAGGCAGTTTCTCAGTCTCAACACTCCTGACATCTGGGGCTATATAATTATTTGTTGTGGGGACTGCCCTGTGCTTTGCGGGCTGTTTAGCAGCATCCATGGTCTCTACCTACAAGGTTCAACAGTAGCAAATCCTCTCCCCCATTTGTGATAGCCAACAATGTCTTCAGACATTGCTGAACATCCTCTGGGGGGAAAAATTGCCCGTAACTGAAGACCACTGGTCTAGATCAAGGGAATGATGCTTGGAGGAGCCTCAGAGAAGAATGTGAGAATGAGATGAGCAGGCTGCTGAGATGAGAACAAACTCTGTCTGCCCCTCAGCCCTCCTCCCTGCCCAGTGCTGTCACTGTCCTTTACTGCCTGACTCCTTGACCTGTCACATCTAAGGGAGGCAAGAAGAATGGGGAACGAGGAGACAAAGATGACTACGGAGCATGGAGAGAGAGAGTGGTGACTTGGAAGAATATATGTGAGAATGGCGGGCACATGGAGAAGCCAGTGCCTTAGAGAAGTAAGGGAACAGTTTCCATTATGTCATTAGTCTTTACATTAAATCCTTGTAGCACTTCTTCCAGGTGGGTATAACCTTCCCTACCTCCTATCACAATATTTACTGCTGCTGTTGGAAAAACAATCAAACAAAACACGCTCTAGAGAGCATAGACTGTTAGGACACCCAAAGACTGTAGACCATCCAGCCACACCTCTGCCTTCACTGATGAGCCCTGGGAAGGTCACTGATGCTAAGGGACTTGCTTGCAGGCACCCAGATGGTTGAACCAGGACCACAGAAAATTTCTACTTTCCCTGGTCAGTGCTCTTTCCAACATCTGCTGCTGCTTTAACCAGGGAAGCATTTTCCCTTCAATTCAGAATGTTGTGAGGTACTCCAGTTCATATATCTTAATGAGGCTGGTTCTTTTACGTGTATACATATGATGATTTTTGTATCTGAGTTGATTTATAAACTTCTCAAGGAAGTTTACACATTTTAGTCCTACACTGTTTATCATGACTGAGTAGAGGTTGTAGAACGGGGGCCTGTGATTTTCTGTTATCCTCAGTGAAGGAAAGAAGAGCAGACATATCAGAGTAGAGCTCTCTTCATTACCCCATTCCGTAACTTGATTTACAAGGCCTTCCCAGACCCGACCGGGGCTGCTTTTGCCGTGTTATCTCCATCTGTCTTGTCCTGCCTGCCACGGTGCCTTTGTCCTTGTCATCCCACCCAACCCCCCATATTCCCCTCTCCCTCCAGCTGTCAAACGAAAGTCTCCTTTCAAACAGATTTCAAATCTAATCTCCCCCTGGCGTGCGTCCTGCCCACTTGACACCAACATGATGTTGCGTTTTGAGTTTCTGTATCAGTGTTTCCCAGAGTGTGCTCTGTGGAACACCAGGTCGGAGAGATGCTCTCTGATGTAGCGTGTGCCTTGGTGTGAGCACGCATGTCCGTCTTCAGTCTCGCTCTCTCACAGAGTTCCATGTGTAGTTGTGTAATAAAGTCTTCAAGAAGTGTTATGGTACAGAGATGTCTTTGACTTGCTTTATCTTATCCTCTCTAGAACTCATTTGCCATCTGTATTAGTCAGGGTTCTTCTGAGGAAGAATCATTAGGACAAAAATAGATATACAAGAGGAGACTTTATGGGGATTGGCTTAGGTGAATATGGAGGCTGAGAAATCCCACCATGTGCTGTCTGCACACGGAGAACCAGGAAGCCTGGTGGTATAATTCAGTGTGAGTCCAAAGATTTGAGAACCAGGGGAGCCGATGGGATGGGGTGGGTATGGTGGAAGGGGTGTCTCCTGGTGTAAGTCCTGGAGTCTGAAGGTCTGAGAACCAGGAACTGTGATGTCTAGGGGCAGAAGGGTGTCCCAGCTCAAGAAGAGAGAGGATTATCCCTTGCTCTACCCTTTTGTTCTCTTCAAGGCCTCCAGTGGACTGGATTATGCCCACATTGATGAGGGCAGAAGACTTAGTCTCCCAACTCAAATGCTAATCTCTCCAGAAATACCCTCACAGACACACTCAGAAATAATGTTTTACCCGCTACCTGGGCATCTCCTAGCCCAGTCAAGTTGACACAGAAAATTAACCATCACAACATTTTTTTAAAAAGCAATACCTATTAGTAGTTAAAGAAACTTGTGTTTCTTAGAATTCACCGTAGGAGACATCACTTTATATCAATAAATGTTTCAAACACTTATCTGGAAATCAGTTGTTTTAATTAATGACATGCTGCCTTAGACATTTCTATTTTGACTAAATTACATTATTTTAAGTAGTAAGATAATCCAAGTAAAGCACTTAGCACGTAGCCTGACACATAGTAGGTGCTCAATAACTATGAGCTGCGATTTTCTGTATCTCCATAATCCATTTTCCACATCCTAATATACCTAAAAATGTGCGTGGGGAGGGGACTACACTGCAGGACACTTAAGTATGAGACTTTAGAAAGCAACTGAACAGAAGAAAAGCAAATACTTTACATACGGTACAACTTTCATTTTCCATGCAAGGACTGTTGACACATTATGCGTTAGAGCCTTGGAAGCACTATGCTTGGAAAACATTTTAATTCAGGTATATTAAATAAAGGTTTTGCTAAAAATTGCATACCTCCCAGGTATGGGAGAGTTGCTGCATTTTGGGCATTTGCCAAGTTTTGAAGAGTACTTATTAGTCATACTGTGTGTGCGCACGGCAGTTATCGGAAAACATAGCCTAGCATACAGGATGGACTAAAACCTGCACACTTCTTTTCCTTAAAATTAACAAGAAAATCATTTTTGTCTGGTGAAAGCTTCTCAGTAGAGCAAGTGACAGATTAGTGACAGAAATGGAAATTAAGTGAAGTTTGACTTCTTCACTCCTTTCAGCCTCTTGTTAACCCCTCCCCTTTCCGAGATCCAGGCAGATCCGCCACCCTGGGCCCCAAGGGCTCTGGGCTCCTATGCTGAAATATTTGCATTTTCAAAAGTCTAGGTAGGTAGACCAGTGATTAGTACAAAAGAAGGACATTTTTGATGATAATATTTTTGATATGTATAGGAGAGGTGGTTTTTATTTTTATTTATTTGTCTATTTGGCTGCATTGGGTCTTAGCTGCGGCACACGGGATTCTTCAGTTGTGGCATGTGGGCTCTAGTTCCCTGACCAGGGATCGAACCCAGACCCCCTGCATTGGGAGCGTGGAGTCTTAGCCACTGCACCACCAGGGAAGTCCGAGGAGGGGTGGTTTTTAAAAACTGTCCTTTTGGTAATCTTTCAAAGCACTCCACTGCAGTGGTATTGACCACACACTAATGACATGTCTGGGTATGGGTCTGTCTCGCTTTGTGCCACATAAGCTCCCTGAAAGTAGACCCTGTCTATTCATCTTTATGTCACAACCCCTAACCAGTGTGTGGCACATAGAAATGCTGAATACCTGATTTGCACTGTAAACATATATACCTACATATTCGTAAGGCCTGGCCCGCCTTCCCAAGAAGTCTGTGAATCTTACCTGGTCAAACACAGGGCAGAAGAAAATGTGACCTAGAGTTCAGAAGACCCACATTTGAATCCTGTCAGTTACTTCTTGGCTCATTTTGGGTCAGTTGCTTTTTCTCATCTGCTAATAAAGGGTCTTGCCTAGATATGAATAAGATACTTTTCAATACATATTTTTCTAAGTATTTTCAGTAAATATTTGTCTAAGTGTGATCTAAAATAATTCAACAAAATATCTTAGAGCCACTAAGTCGTACTGTAATTCGTTCTAGGGGTTTGCTTGTGGGTGCTATTTATAGCAACTCAGATTTGGTCAGTTTGCATCACGGGTAACTCTTCTGGTGTCAGAGTTTATTTTTAAAAAAATTTTTTATTGAAGTACAGTTGATTTACAATGTTGTGTTAGTTTCTGGTGTACAGCACAGTGATTCAGGTGTATGTATATTCTTTTTCATATTCTTTTTCATTATGGCTTATTATAGGATATTGAATATAGTTCCCTGTGCTATACAGTAGGACCTTGTTGCTGGTCTATTTTATATATAGTATTTTGTATCTGCTAATCCCAAGCTCCTAATTTATCCCTCCCACACAGTGTCAGAGTTTAAACCAAAACCCAATCACAGAAGCTAAAATAGAACCAAGTGTTGGCCATTAAGTTTCCATCAGTGCTTTGGACTTTGTTCTTTTCCCTCCTGGCCACTGTTATTTTTATGTGATAGTCTCTTCTGCCTTTTGCACAAGTCATTTTCGTTAATACTCTTCTCGAGTGAGTCAGGTCATTAGGACTGGTTTGAAAAAATATTTTATTCTTTTTATTTGAAGCTCATGCTTTTGCTTTGTGGAGTTGAACTAGGCCGTCATTTGGAGGATTCTTATTATTATCCAAGCAGCATGTTGTGGTTGACAGAGCAGTGGCCCGGGAGGTAAGGGATTTAGAATTGGGCTCTGATGGTGTCACTAAATAGCTCTACTGATGTAAATTACATCATGTCATTGGGCCTCCATTTTCTCGCTTATAAAGAGCTTGGAAAAGAGTATTTTCTAGCTGCAATACTTATTCCTCTATAATCCTGTCATAGAGGCAGTGTCTAGAGTATTTGTTGAAGGAATTAGGGAATTAATGAGATATTGCTGAGTTTGGGTTCTCTAGCAGACATCAAACCTAGAAAAGAGGCCATCTTTCTTAATGTGTTAACGGGCAAATACCATTATCGTGCCATATTTACGATTATGTTAGAACGAATATGACTTTGGTGCTCATCCCATAAAATGCCTTTGGAACCACAAAAATCAGCAGTCACCTTCGTTAGCTAGCTACTTCTGCAAGGCCCTACCCAGAGCTACTAGGGCAATCTAAACTACCAGGTACTGCATGCATATACATTGCACAGCACACTGTAAATGGTAAAATAAAACAGAACAAAACCCTTTTCCCCATTGGCATTGATAGTCAACATGAAGTGACTTTGGACAAGCAACCAGGAAGAGTTTTATGACTCATAGGAACAAGACTTGCAGAATGAAAAAGTTCATGAGTCATTGAATTCAGTAATGTGCTTTGTTTATCAGAGTGCTAGGTTGGACTTGCTCTTTTATGCCATACTCACTACTTTTTCCTTTGGCGTCTAAGTAGAACATTATTGAAAAATAAATAGGGATGATTTTGCAAGGGTGTTTTCTGATTTGTTTCTTTCACTATAAATGGATGTCATTTCTCTTGTACTCAAATAAAATAATGTTAATGTATTTCTCTAAACACTCTCCATTTTGGCAGGGTTTCCCATTCCAAAAATGCATCAGGGTAACCAAATAATTTTATTAATGAACCAATAATTCCTGAGGTGGTTTGGGGGCCTTATGTAGCTCTGGGGAGAAGGTATATTACTTCAGCTGTTTATGAGTACCATGAAAACTCATGACTTTGGAGCATAAAGACATTAACAGTTATAACTGATCCATTGAGGGAAATTTCACATTTAGAAATTCGGGTCATAGGATTTAACGTATTTTCAAAATGAAAAATTAGAATACCCAACTAAAATTGGCTTAAATGTAATTAAGAAGGCAGAAGGCAGGGAAGTTCTAGAGTTGATTAATCCAGCAGTTTCCTGACATTCATCTAGGATCTAGTTTTTCATCTTTCATCCCTGCCACCTGGGGTGGATTGGCCTCTACCCTCGTGATTGCAATATGGTTGGAGCATATTCAGGTGTCACCTAACAATGTCCAAAGCATACCCATCCCTAGTAGAACTTCTCACATAGCTCATTGGCCAGCATTGGGTCTCATGCCCATTCCTGAATGAGTCATTTGCAAGGAAAAGTAATGATCGTGATTGTCTTGATGTAATCAGCATTCACATAGTAGCACTAGGGAGGGCTTAATCTCCTCCAGCTGTACGATTCATACTCCTACTCACAATATCTTGAACAAAATCGAGGTTCTTTTAGAATTGAAAAGAAGAGATAATGGCTGTTGGCAACAAGATCATCTGTCACACTTGTCAAATAACCTAACAAAATCCAGGACTGTTTATTTCGGGATTTTGTTGTCATATATTACTGGGGAATTACTCGGTAGTCATATATTTATTTGACTTAAAAATAAATAGTAGATGAGAGAGTTCATTGTTAACATGATTTAATGTTTCTGATTTAGATCGTATTTTTAGAATTCTTTTTCCTTTTATGTTCGTGTGCTGTTTATTCAGATGAAAACAGTTGGAAGTACATGTACTTTTGATGTTGTTTACTTAAGCTTTGAGCTGCATGATATCAAGAGTAGAGAACAAAATGTGATGGGTTGAGTATCGCACTGACTTGATGAATGCTGAACTTATGAATACACGTGCCTTAGCTAGGGTGCTTAGGTAGGTAGAGAATAGTGGGTATGGAAATTGATATCATTCCATGTTGACCATCCAATGACCATAATGGGCAATATTTATAATCTCACTTAGAGGTTTTCAGTTCGTGCTTCATGAAATAATACAATTGTGAGGAGATGCTTCAGAGATTCTGCTAACACTGTTTTTGAACATATTTCAAAGCATATCTTTAAAATGTATTGAAAACTATAATAAATATCACAGTAATGCGTAATATATACAATTTTAATGTGTTGGAGATCATCAGCCAGTTAAATTATTTTGGGGGTCAAGCCTCTTAATAAATGACCCCAGACATAACCATATATAATTAATTGATTTTCTTATAAGCTGTGATTAATTACAAAAGTTGTGACTTTACACTAGTTCATTCTTCTTAGGCTTGCACATGTCATGTGTATAAAAATGGTACAGTTGCTGCTACAGTATATGTATGCCTTGCTTAACTGAATGCCGGCCAAGGCTTAGGCAATTTGTGTCATAGGCTATGTAATACCATTAACTTATTGCAGTGTAGATGGTTATGTGCATATTAAAGGTTTCGGGTATTTGTCTTTTGTGTTTATGACGATGTATTAGTTTACTAGGGCTTCTATACCAAAGTAACATAGATTGAGTGGCATAAACAGCAATTTATTTTCTTACAGTTCTGGAGGCTGGAAGTCTGAGACCAGGGAACCAATATGGTTGGGTTCTGGTGAAGGCCCTCTTCCTGGCTTGCAGATCCCGACTTCTCACTGTGTGCTCGCATGGTGGGTTGAGAGAGAGAAAAAGAGAGTGGTCTCTGGTGTTTCTTCTTATGAGGGCTCTCATGCCATCATGTGAGTCCCATCCTCATAACTTCATCTAAACGAAATAGCATAACATTGGGGGTTAGGGCTTCCACATATGAATTTTGGAGTGACACAAACATTTAATCCACAGCAGATGACAAAGAATTATACCAGATGATGGATATTGTAATGAATCAATTTTTAGAGAAAAATTTTCCCGTCAGTCTTCTCAGAGGCTCCTGGATCACTGTCATTGAAGAATATTCTGTTTACAAGGCAAACTGTTAAAAAACGATTACAGTTTACAAGTACTAACTTGAATGATTCAGGATTTTTCCAGTTCTCCACAACTAAAATCCAATACAGAAATAAACTGGAGGAATAGACAGAAGGAAGGTTGTAGTTTATTTCAAATTTTCTTATAAATATGGACCCTATTTTCATTTAACTTCAAAAATACCTGTCATAAGCATGTATATATACACAATAAATTTATATTAATAAAATCCTTGAACCGTTTTATATGCTAGACTTCTACTGATGATTTCTTTTCAATAAAACTTTCAGTGTAGAGCAATATATATCCTGATATAATCAAGTGTTTTAGAAAGAAAATCATGGATAATGGTGAAGAAAAATAGAGCCCACCAGAGACTAAGTTGTAACTTAAGATCGGTGTGGATTGTTTTGTTCCTTAATCGTAAGATGCATGATACATACTGCTGTGGTTTTAAGACTTGAGGGCATTTCTCATGATGATCTGAACCACTTCTACTCTGTAAGAAGCTATTTAGAAATAAACACTGCTGTCTTACAGGACCTAGGTAATCCTATGGCATCCATAAACTCAGGTGCTCCAGGTGTGACAGCAAGGACAGAGGAGGTACAAAGACCCTCCAGGCTAGATACTCAAGGCTCTGGAGGGAACCATGCTGCTCCCTGTTGGCTGCACTCTCCATGGGCATCTCTGTTATCTCCCTAGGGTCCTCCTGTCTCCTTCTTCTCTTTGCTTTGGGATTTGTTAGGGAAATTAGATCCTAAGTCCTCCGTCCTCCCGTTTTTCTAGAACCATGCTAAACTCTACCAATGCATGGATTGTTGGCCTTTACCACCACATGAGATCCATTCTGCACAAAAGAGAGGCAGTTTTTGTCTTGCTTTTTGGGAGCAGAGATCTTAAACACGGTGATCTTTGGGATTCAAAAATAATTTTGAGGTCATTTGAGGTCAATATGACTACATCAAGTTAAGTAGAAGCATGGGTTAAAGCTTGACTGTTTAAAGATGATTCTCAAATCCAGACACTACTTGGCATATAGAAACTTCTTTTGGTCTCTTCAATGGGTCACTTTCTTATAATGTTAATGTGTAGAATGAGAAACAAGAGGGTCTTTTTCTTTTTTTCCTGAGGAAGGATGAAATTGGTAATATTTTAGTAGATGGTCATGATTAGTTTGCAAATGTTTGCTGTACCCCTCAGTGTTTCTCTGGAAGGCTTGTTGACATTAT
>NW_020174048.1:7927794-8055523 GCF_003031525.2 Neophocaena asiaeorientalis asiaeorientalis
TATATATATATATATATATATATATCAATACATATACACACTTATATATAACTTACTAACATATATTAACACAGGTTTGTCTATATAACATTATTAACATTATGTATACATATACCGTCTGGTATATGTGTCATATATTTACACACACACACACACACAAGTGAAAAAGTCTGTGTAGGGGGAGTAATAGTTCTTCTTCTGTCATGTGGAAGTAGTTTGTGCCTCCCTCCCCATACCTCTGAAAACCATTATACGAAAGAAATCCTATAGGACAAAGCATTTGGTGGAGGAAACTCTACCCTGGGGCTCACATTTGGAGACAAGCTCTTGCTAAGAAAGGATACTTACTTAGTACTCCGTGGATGCCCATCAGTGGGAGGATAAATGGGTATTTGTGTCATAATCGCCATTTCCTGTGGATCTGTCCAGATTATGGGGATGAACCATGGTGGAATCTTAAGGTGGCATCAGGAGGAAAGTAACAAAACCTGAAGCAAGAAAGGAAACAAGATTGGAGTATGAGAAAACATTTTCAGAAGGTATCAGATTTGTTGCTTGTGGGACAGAACATTAAACAAAGAATAAAAATATGCTTTTTCAAAGAGCAGCATTGGAAGGGACTAAGCTGAGCGATTCTATGAAAATCTATAACTCCTTGTTTATAACTTTTAAAATTTGTGTTGTAGAGACATTTCAGTAAAATGAAGGCAACCTACATTTTGATACATTTTTGGTGCTACCTGCGAATTAATGACCTGAAACGTATCAGGAGGAAAAATTAAGATGTAAAAGACATAGAAACTACCAACCTATCACAAAAGTGGCACTTTCACGCTCATCACTAAGTCAAATCATTATACCGTCACTTCACTACCCTTTCTGTACCTTCAAAGCATAACAGCAGACTTTGTTCTCAGTTTGTCATATTTTTTTTTCTTGTCTTTATTTCCGGTAGAATCACTGGTTCTAGAAAAGCCCTCTTCCTTATAAAATAACCGAAAACAAATCAAGGGAGACATCACACCTATCCATAGTTATTAGTACTTGTCAAACATCCAGGGTGACAAGATGAGGAAGGAGTGTGTGCTTTTTCTGGAGAAGTTGGGTTACTTTTTTTTCTTTCTTTCTTTTTTGTTTTTAAAGAGTAAAACAGCTCTTGAAGATGGAGGTATTCTGCAAGTGTGACTCAAACACAGTATTGTGTGAAGATAGCAACCAAATCATATCCTATTTTTACCACAGTGCCTCATTTGCTAAGAAGAGAGGCAATGTATATCTGACTTAACAAGATTTAGAATCGGTTTTGTGAACTGTATTGTGCTTGATGATTTTACGAGTAACTCTAAGCATCCTAAGTGTGGTTTAGGCAACTATGAACAGTTTTGCCAATTTGTGACATTTTTACCATGTTGCTGTAGCAGTATTTTTATGTTACCATATTTTTCGATAGTCATTTAACTTCAATAATTTTGTATATGTCTAAATTTTTATGAGCCATTGATATTTTTTATACTCCTCGTACATGAATACTTTTGGGGGGAGAAAGAGGGAGGGGGGAGAGAACATAACAAAATGGTCCATGGTTACATGTGAGTATGTTTTGATTTTTCTTCTCAGGAAGAAAGGAAAACATGCGATATCTACATATCTTAGTTCAGTCACTATTCCAAGTGCAGAATTTCGTCATTTTCAAGACCTTTCTTTTCCCACAGAAAGTCTTACTTGTGCCCTCTAGTGGTAGATGCATAAATTTTTGCAGTAAGTTAGAGAAACCTGACTTATTTTTCTTTGAGTGCATAATGATTCAGCATCTAAATAACTAAGTAATAATGCTAACACATAGAGAAAAATCTCATGTAACTGAGCTTGATATATTTTCAAAATGCATCAGAATTATGTATTGGGAAAAAAAATCCACCATTTATCTAGCTAGAGAAAGTTCTTAGATCACAAAAATGTATTTCCCCATGACGTTTATGGTCCATTTGTCCAGCAAATGCTGTGATGCTTTGAGGAAAAGTAAGCACATTTTCCACCAATGCATTTTCTCTTTTTAGAATCGACCTTATAAAGACTGTTCTAAATTGCGGCATTAATCCATAACCTGTTTCTTATTTTTGTGTTGATGAGTATCCTTAAAGAGCTGCATGAAAAAGGAAACTGTCTTGTTTAACGTGGCAAGAATTGACTCTGACAGAAAATACCCACATAGAACTGGATCCTGGCCTCGTGGCTCTACTAGACTTCTGCTGGGTTGGTGTTTATTCTTCCTCTTCTTCCTGACACTCCCACTACCTCCATTTGGAACATCCATTTTCTTACATGACCAAAGTTGATGGGTCCAGGAACGAACTCATTTTCCAAACCAAGCCAGCTAGGATCCTCTCCTGGGGTTTTTGACACTAGAACTGAGAAAGGGAGTAAGTCTCTTTCTAGTACAGGAGGCCCTCTGACATAGAGAAAATGTCGACGGCCATGTTTACCGCTAGATTTTAGTAAGAGATGGGGAGTCAAAGATGGGGAAAAAAGTCTGGGTGACATTTCTACTCCTGGTTTCTACTTTTACTGAGATCCAGCTGTCTGCCCTTCCCATAATCCTGCATGTTGTTTTATTTTTCTGCTTTTTGGGGTTTTTTTCTGTTGTTTAATCCATCCTTGGATTTTGTAATGCAATAAATTGTTAGTTTCCCTTAGGTAAGTTTGATTTTCAGTTTAGCTTTGATCGCTTTTCACCAGACTAGTATGATAATACTGGGTACACTGTCAGTTTTTCTGCTCAAATTTTCTCATAACCCAGTTTATGGAGGGAGCATTGAGTGGGAAATTGAGTTTCTGTGAAAGTGGCAGAAAATTGTGACCTCTTCTTTAGTATGGGGGTTTATCAAGTCTAATTTCTACTCCTTTACCCCTAATTAGAAGCACCCTATCTCTTTTTTAAATATATAGTGTATTTCTACTTTTTCACTCTCGCTTACAAGACGACATAATACTAAGTTACAGGCACACTAGAGTCCATTCACAGCAATGTGTTACCTCTCCTGGTAATTTTTCAGGCTTTTATCTCTAAAATTCAGGAATGATAAACTTTGTCTTCTTTTGAAGTAATTTTTGAACATAGATTGTGTGAAGTATAGAAACCTTTGGGTGAGTTGAGGGCATAACTTCTTTTGCTTTTGAAATGATCCAACATCCCACTTTGCGTCTAGTACAGAGAATAACATTGATAAGTTTGGGTGAAATATAGAGCAATATTTATTGAGTGTTATACGCTAGATGCTGCATAATCATTTTATTTGTATTAAGTTTTAATTTTTACAATATCTTTTCAAGGCCTCCATTATTTTCCCCATTTTAGATAAGCAACTGTGGAGAATTTGCCCAGCCCTGTTTCCAAATATTTCTACCCAGTCATAGTTTTCCTCCAAAGCACCGCATGTGGATAATTGATCAGTTTAGAGGGGTCTTGAAGAGTTTGCCCTAAAGCTGTCACCATAAAGTTGATGTTGCTTTAAGATGTGGATATAATAAACTTGCTGTGAAAATGTCACTCCACTAAGGTTGATACAAGACAGTTACAATAGAATGAAACTATTATGCAGATTAGATTCTCTTGAAAGAAAAGCCATGCTTACCCGTGACTTGGTTTATAGCAGGCTATCAGGCTGAGACTGAAAGGATGAATTAGTTCCCATAGCTGGCCAGCCCTGAGAGCCAGCCCGCTGTTAAATGCTTTGTGGGGCAGAGACTTCCCAGTCTTTGCTTATTTCCTCCCATAACTAACTACACTTCAGTGGTTTCACTCCTCTGCCCCAGTACCCTCTCACTCTGGTAATTTAGAGCCTGTTCTGAGTTCCTTTCTTCCCATCTTTACCTCGAATCCTTCTGCCCCAACCCCTTAACAATAATCAAGCCATCACTCATGGGGTATATCTCCTGGAACATACCCGGTGATGACAGCGGACAGCTTCTCTGGATTAACAATGATCATCTTAACATTTGTTAATCACTTTACTAAGCATTTAACATATTTTGTCCCTAATTTTCACACCAGCTCTACAAGGTAGGTGCTTTTTCCATTTCATAGATGAGGGAACTGAGACTCAAATGAGCTATGAGCTTTCAAACTCCTCCAGTTTCCAACGTGGAAGAACCAAGATTCACACTCAGGGCTGTTCCAACACAGGGACTATTCTGTCTTGATAATGGTGATCACCTCTGCTTTTTTTTTTTTTAATTTATTTTATTTTATTTATTTATTTTTGGCTGCGTTGGGTCTTTGCTGCTGCGTGTGGGCTTTCTCTAGTTGCAGTGAGCGGGGGCTGCTCTTCGTTGCGGTGTGTGGGCTTCTCATTGCGGTGGCTTCTCTTGTTGCGGAGCACAGGCTCTAGGCATGTGGGCTTCAGTAGTTGTGGCACAGGGGCTCAGCAGTTGTGGCTCGTGGGCTCTAGAGCGGAGACTCAGTAGTTGTGGCGCACGGGCTTAGTTGCTTGCGACACGTGGGATCTTCTCAGACCAGGAATTGCACCCGTGTCCCCTGCATTGGCAGGCGGATTCTTAAGCACTGCGCCACCAGGGAAGTCCCACCTCTGCTTTCAAAAAAGGTCACAGGTGACATCTGAACGCACTGCATAGATGGAGCTCACAGCCAGGCTGTCAAAGGGAATTCTACATATTGGGGAATAAGAACCATGTGACCTTTGTCTTACAAGATGAATAGTGATAAATGATTCAGAAGCACATGGACCTTGGGAAGATTTGAGTTTGATCATAGATCTTGGAAAAATTATAAAGTAAGGATTGAAAAACTAAAAAGTGGTTTAGCATATTAAAAACAATATCAGTTACAGCCATTTATGTAAGCTGCTTACCTTTTATGCATAATTCCCGTGTTTCATGGTTACTATGCTTCATTTAAGGGCACAAGCCATCCTTGGGTTTACTGCTAGGAATCAGCTGCCTTTGAAGTGGGCCCTTGTACTCTATTCAGAAATGAGTGTCTGGTGTCTTTCTGCTCTGGAGGGCAGGCACCCAGTTCTCCAATGTTTTTTCCCTGTAAACATGTAGGTTCTTTTCCTTAATTCCCACATTGTAGCAAACAATGAGAAGTTATGGAAGTGTTTCAGGGTAATGGGGACAGAAGGACGGCAGAAGGAATGTCTCACACTTTCTGTCCTTCATGCTACCTTGCTCATCTTGGGACCTGCTCCATGTGGCGGCGGCAGTCCCCTTTCCACCATAAGGAGTCCTCAGGATCGCAGTGTCTGGGTCAATGTGAAATCCCAGTCCCAGACCAAGTATTTTTGTCCCTCGTTACCCCAGCCTAAGGCCCCCCTCCCAAGTCACCATATCTTATCCCAGGACTGACAAATTTCACTGATTAACGCTGACTCCATTATTCCTTTCGGACAAAAGCCTCACCCTGCCTGAGGGTTGTGACCTGACCTACTGCCCTAATAAGACAATAACACAATGGTACAACATCTGTACAATTTTCAAGATTTGTGTTATTAGATTTGAAGGGTACTGATGTGTGGTGACTGTACAATCCATTCCCCAAATCAAGACATTCTGAGCGTGGAATCAAGCCTATTATTAACTATGCCAGGACAGTAAACAAAAAATGGGGTGTATGCATCACCCTACAGATTTGGGGTGTTAATAGTCCACAACAGGTGGGATTGCACCAAACTTGAGTCCTTTCCTTCCCAAGGACTCCTCATTTAGTGTTTAAAAAGAATGGAGTCCAGTCTTATCCAGACACATCAAGCATCTGAACAGATAACTTGGTTGCATATTATTTTATTATGACGGAGCAATCCACGACCTAGACAACTATATGATGCCTCCAGGTCTCCCTGCTCAAATAATTTTTTTGTTTATCTGGAGAAAGCACTATTTGGTCATAACTTTTAGTTTTTAGCCTTTGTCAGTTATCTTGATTTAGTTGCCAAGAGAGAAAGATGCCTGAGGTGAGATTGCTTCAACATAAATACATTGTGACCATTGGACAAACAATTGAAAAATCAAGCTTATTAAAGAATGCCAGATAGAAGAGAAATGGCTGTATACCTGTATAATTGCACAGTGAACCGATGGCACCACATTAGCATCCAAAAACTTAGCAGAGTTTAGAACTGACCTCATTGCTGTTTCTAAAATATAATGGGCAGAGTGGCCTAATTTCAGATTCTTCATCATTGTGACAAATTTGGTAAATGTAGTTTGCCTGAGGAATCTAATGTCCCAGGGCTTATCCTCACTGTGATCAAGTCTCCAGACCTGGTCCATTAGCCAAGTATGGGAGGCAGGAAGGGAATGACTCTGAAGCGTTAATTTATTTTTTTGTGGAATAAGCCCAATGTAAGTGAGCTCGTTCAAATAGCAATCATAGAGAAGGATATGTTACTTTTTTGTTTTTTGTGGTTTGGTTTTTACTTTTTGGCTAACTGGACACAGTAAGTTTTCTTGTTAACACCAGTCATCGTTACTTTGGATTATTTCATGTGTTCGAGCCTGTGGACTCACCTTGTCAACCTGAGCTGTTTTTTCTTCGAATTTATTTATTTAAATCTCTGCTCTGGTTTATAGCTAGGCTTGCTGCCGACGCTGATCCTCGGAAAACTAATTCTTCCTGAAGGACCATTCTGGTCGCTATAGTGCTTTTTGCAGTTAAAGCTTTTTGAGTAAGAGGGCCCATTTTCAGGCAAAGCTGCGGCTGTACCGGAGCTGATTATTTTCTGTGGATTTTTTTCCTACTGCTAACACGGAAAACAGGTTAGTATAACAGCCACGAGCGCAGACTTGTAATGAGACTGCCTGAGTTCAGCCTTCAGCTCTCAGTGTGACCTTGGGCCTGCTACTTGAACTCTCTGTGCCTCAGTTTTCTCATCTATAAAACAGGAGTAATAACGATAATAATAGTGTCTACTGTATAGGGTCGCTGTATTGCATGACCTAAAACACATATAGTGGTTAATACAGTATTCAGAGTCTGATAAGTATCACCTGTCAGCGTTTGCATTCCAGATGTGAGTAAAATTTTTATTGTTAAGATGCAAAATGCTACAAATGGAGGGTTGAATTTTAAAAGCTATCATTGGATAGAGTTCTGGGTCATACTATGATATATTTCACTTTTGGAGATCTTAGTTCTTTCGGAGGACACAGCTCTGCAAAGCAAAGGCATTGACACGTGTAAAATAAAAGAATTACAGCCAAAGTCTTATTTAAAATTCCCCTGGAAATGAGCTTCAAATCCCACATGTAGAAAAGTACTGTTTACAGGCAGTTTTCCAAATATCATAGACTCCGTTATAGAGCTGCCATCCAAAGTCCTAGTACCTTATTCATTTTTTAACTCTTGTCATGCTACTTGTAATAAGAACAGCCATTTAAAGGAATTCAAATGAAAATTCAGCTTTAGCTCAGATAAAGTTTTCATGTAATTACTTTCCCGTGCGTGCAGTATTTGTCCACATGACATGTAGAAACTAAATGCTGTGGAGCTTTTTCATGGTGCAAGTGGGCTTCATTTTATTTTATTATTATTATTTTTTTGCGGTACGCGGGCCTCTCACTGTTGCGGCCTCTCCCGTTGCGGAGCACAGGCTCTGGACACGCAGGCTCAGCGGCCATGGCTCACGGGCCCAGCCGCTCCGCGGCATGTGGGATCTTCCCAGACCGGGGCACGAACCCGTGTCCCCTGCATCGGCAGGCGGACTCTCAACCACTGCGCCACCAGGGAAGCCCGGGCTTCATTTTAGATATGACTTGGCACCAGGTCTCAGTTCGGTCAGATCGAAGCAAAGATCCTAAGAAGAGACAACTGTCACGTTTTTCTGGTTTGTGTGGAAACAGGACTTTCTAGGGCTTTTCTTCTCTGATTTGCTCATTCAGGGACAATTGGCCTGAGGATACATTGAAGAGGTTTGAGTTGAAGGACTTAGTAGGTCCAGGAAACATTTGTGCCAACAGAGATTTTTCTTTTCTTTAATGTTAAAATTCTTAATTTAAGCAACTTTGTAAAAAGATAATCACAAACCATTAATTTTGAGTTCCTCCATTTCAGATGCCATTTCAGTCATTATTAAGGAACATTCATGACTTCATAGTGTTGAGTTTCAGCATGGTGCCCCAAACAGCCACTGTCAATTAGCCCAGCTTGTCACTTGAGAGGAAACCTCTTTGCCACGTTATGCTGTAAGTTTGTTCCCGCAATTTCTACACCAAGGTGATTAAGATTATTAACTCTGTCACGTGCAAAGGCATAAGTCCTAAGGCAGGCTAAATAATATTTGATGCCTATAATTACTTCAAATACTGAGTTCCATGGGAGTATATATCTGTACCTGTGGGAAGATGCCAATCATAGGCACTGCTTTTCCGTCCATTAGACTTGATTACCTGGAGGTGGCAGATATATGCTTGTGTCATTCTCTGAGCACATTCAGTAAAACTCACAGCATGGCCCCCTTCATAATGCAGTGCACCTGCATTTTTCTGATGAGATTTTCGTCTTCATGCAGGCAGGGCTATGTCTTATTTGTCTGTATTTGAAACTCAAGGTTTAGCCCGGTGCCTTGTTCAAGGCCTACAGACAACATATGTGTTTAGATGTAATAAACACTACATCGAGAGAAGAAAGATGACAAAATAAACAGAATTTTTTGCTCATGGTTTTGTTTTTGATGCTTCAGACATATGCTTACTACCCACATCTTTCAGAAAGAGATCAAGGAAAGCTGTTTTCCCATAACAGATAGTAAGGAAACACGTAAACAGTCCATTCCCTGTGTACACGGGCTAGGCTGTCCTGTGCTCGTGACATGGGTATTAACCTCCACCTGCTGAAACCAGGGAATTCTAAACAAGGCAGCCCCTGGCTGATGCTGCTGTATGACAGAAGCTAAAAACACACTTCTCAGGAGCCTGAATGAAACTGTTGACTAATTAATCCTGCTTCAAGTCAATTGTCAGCTACCAATTAATGGATTAAAGATGTTGGGACTGTTTTTTTTTTTTTTTTTGCGGTTTGCGGGCCTCTCCCGTTGGGGAGCACAGGCTCCGGACGCGCAGGCCCAGCGGCCATGGCTCACGGGCCCAGCCGCTCCGCGGCATGCGGGATCCTCCCGGACCGGGACACAAACCCGCGTCCCCCGCATCGGCAGGCGGACTCCCAACCACTGCGCCACCAGGGAAGCCCGGGACTGTTTTAACTAGATTATCAATCTAGGGAATCACAATTGATACATTAGAATTAATGTTCTTTTCTTTGGGAAATCCTGCCTTCTCAATTTCCATTTCTATATAAATCTCTTAGTTTATATGTTATTCTCTATACGAGTCTTTTATCATATATTCAATCTTCTACAGTATATGTGGGTAATATATATATATATATTTCCATAATATATACATTTCTATAATACCTATGCACACATGGACACATATATACAAATATTATAGAAAACTGATTGGCATGGTCTAAATTATGAGCCATGTAATAAGACTTGCATAAGTGTGATTCTTTTTTATTCCTTAAAGTGTAAACAACCATATATGTATATATCCGTTTCTTTACAGATTTGTTAGGAGAAGAAATCTCAACCTGGTCATATTATTCTAAATTTTATATAATAACTATGAGCAAAGAACTATTTGGAATAGTTTGTCAGATTAAAAGCACTACAGACATAGAATCACAAATGAAAATAATTATTTTAAAATAACGCTTCCATTAAAATATTATAGTGCCGCACCGGTGGGAAATTGTTGATGGAAAATAAATGTGTTGAGGGTAGAAAATATTGGCCAGTGATTCATTTCAATGTAATTGTAGGGGATAGAATAGAAAGGCCTTCTGTTTTGATGGTTTTGATAGCAGATGTTTCAAAGCTCCCTGCTGGCTGTGTTTTCAGGGATAAATGTAACTGCTCAAATGGAAATGTATTTAGGTCAACAAAACACCTGAAAGTCTTTTTAACAGTTCTACCAAATGTTTCATTGGTCACTTTTAGGTTTAAATAAAGGCTAAGTAATGTGATCTGTAGCCCAAATAAACCCTCTTAGGAGACAGAAAAACTGCTTATAACTTTTAAATAAAGAATTCCTAGAGTCTGTTTATATACATCTATCTGTCTGTCATCTGTTTCTTTAATTTGGACCTCAGATTGAAATGATCATGGCTTGACTTTACTAGGTCTATGTGAAAAACTGTCTTTGTAAGGTCCTTTATCTATCTATCTATCTATCTATCTATCTATCTAATCTATCATTATCTATCACCTGTATCTATGACCTATCCAATTTATCCAGTCTATCACCTGTCTACTTACTCCTTGTTATTTTCCCCTAATATGCACATTAAATGTCCTTAAATACGCCAACATGTAGTGTTTTGTGTATATATGTTTTAAATTTACAAAACTAGTATTGTGCTATAGATTTTTGTCTTTGTTTTCTTTCATTGTTGTCTGTTTTATGTCTTGCCATGTTGCTTCTCTCTTCTGAGTACTATTCTAAAATGGGCTACCAGTATATTCTACCATTTGGCTCCCTACTATTGTAATGGTTTTGAGAACAGGACCCTGGGGCTAACTCCAATTCCCCACTGTCACATAAAAGTCCATGGCCAACATTTCATCCACGTCCCTGATGAAATTTGTGAGAATATCTCTGGGATATATATCCAGGAGTGCGCCTGCTGCATCTTAAGGCAAACAAATTCTTAATTTCATAAATCCTGCCAGTTTGGTTTCCAGAATGGCTACACAATGTTATATCCACACATACACAAGAGTTCTTGACTCCTGATGTCTTTACTGACAGTTAATAATGTCAACTTTTTAAAATTCTACTATTTTGATGGATCTAATGTGTTGTTTCATTATTTAACATTGTTGTAATTTGTGTTTCTGTGATTACTAGTGAGCTTGAGCATGTAGTTCTGTCCTAAGTACTGGGAGAAATACAAAACAAGATGTGGGATGTAGTCTAACTGAGAACATGTTTGAAGATCAGAAAAATAATAGAAAAACAAATTAGCAATCTATGGCCTTAAATACTATAGGATTTTGGAGTATGAGATTATTCTGTGTTGGAGTGTTTGACTGAGGCTTCATATAGAAAATGGGATCTTGATATTGTGACAATTTTGAGAAAAGGAACTCATTACAGGCCAGATAATATGAGTGAGATCAAGAAGGTGAGCATGAGGTGAGCATATGTCTGGGAAGGTGAGTAGACCAGACTGGGGAGAGCAGTGATGGCACACCTTTTGCATTCCACTGAAATGCCTCCTTCTGATTAATTAGGGATTGTGATCCTGGTTAATAATGAAAGTTATATTGGATAGAAATGTCATAATTTTAATTTATTTATTAAACACTTTGTGGGTGAAAGGACCCAGTGGAACAAAATCTCAATCCATTCTCAAGGAGCCTCAGTCTTGGGAGGAGATGATTAGAAAAAAAGTAGTGGGGATAGAGTCGGGGGCTGCAGGAGCACAGATCCCCAAACAATAGCGGTCAGATCAGCCTTCCCAGAGGAAGTGATGCCTAGATACAGACCTTGAGGATGATACAGAATTAGCAAAGCAAAGCAGGACATGGAGAAAGAAGATGTGAGGAAAGAGAAGATGCTCAAGGCAGAAGTAACAGCATGAACAAGAGCCTGCACTTCAGGGACTGACACCTGTGGTACAGCCAGAGAATAAGTACAAGGTTAGAGGGTGGAAAAAAGAAAGAGGGGGAAATTCCTGGAGATCAGGTAGTAAAAGGTCTGCTATACCTTGCTAAGGAGTTTGGAATTTATCTTGAACAGAGCAACGAATGAAGAGCCGGGGTCTAGCATTAAGCCACAGTGACATGACCAGAGTGGGTCCAGATTGTAAAATCAGTTTCTGGATACTTTGTAGTGAAAGAATGGAATGAGGCAAACCAGCAGCAATGAGGACTCTTGGGTGAGCGATAGTCGTGGCTCAAACACAGAGCCCAAGCATTGCAGGAGAGTAGAGTGGATATGATCTAAATATATGAAGCGGGCAGATGAGATAGATGTGTCGGGATGAAAGGAAAGGGAAGTATCAAGACCTCTCTGGCCTGAGAAAACAAGGGAATGATGATACTAGCCACAGAGACAGGGAATTGAGAGTGAAGAGCAGGTTTGGGTGAGAAGCAAATAACCTAATCCTCGTGCAAGCTTTCCCCAGAGATCTGAGAACAATCATAAAATTGCATAGCTTCAGAGTTCTTGTTAAAAGTTAAAGGTTGTTTTTTTTTGTTGTTCTCCTTTCTTTTATTTTTATTTAAAAGTTTTTTCTATTTATTTTTTATTGAAATATAGATGATTTATAATAATATATTAGTTTCAGTTGCACAGCATAGTGATTCAATTTCTTTATAGATTATATGCCATTCAAAATTATCACAAAATAATGGCTATAATTCCTTGTACTGTACAATATATCCTTGTTGCTTATCTATTTTATATATAGGAGGCTGTATCTCTTAATCCTACATGCCTACCTTGCCCCTCCCCCCTTCCTTCCCCTCACTGGTAGCCACTAGTTTGTATTCTGTATCTGTGAGTCTCTGTTTTGCTGTATACATTTGTTTGTTTTATTTCTTAGATTCTAAAACTAAGTGATATCATACAGTATTTTTCTTTCTCTGTATGACATATTTCACCAAGTATAGTATTCTTTAGGTCCATCCATGTTGCTGTAAATGGCAGAATTTCATTCTCTTTTATGGCTGAGTAATATTGAACATATATGACATCTTCTTTATCCATTCATTTGTTAGTAGACACTTGGGTTGCTTGCATATTGTGGCTATTGTAAATAGTGTTGCTGTGAACACTGAGTGCGTGTACCTTTTTGAATTAGTGTTTACGTGTGTGGCTGCACCAATTTACATTCCCCCCAATAGTGTACAACGATTACCTTTTTTCCACATCCTCACCACATACGCTATTTGTAGATTTTTTGATGATAGCCATTCTGACAGGTAGGAGGTGATATCTCTTTCTTTTAATTTGCATTTCTCTAATAATTAGTGATGTTGAGCGTCTTTTTATGTGCCTGTTAACCATTGGTACGTCTTTGGAAAAACGTCTATCCAGGTTTTCTGCTGATTTTCTGTTTATTTTTTTTTGATATTGAGTCGTATGAGCTGTTTATATATTTTGGATATTAACCTCTTGTTGGTCAAATCATTTGCAAATATTTTCTCCCATTCAGTAGGTGGTCTTTTCATTTTGTTGATTGTTTCCATTGCCGTGCAAACCCTTTTAAGTTTAATTAAATCCTATTTGCTTAATTTTGCTCTTATTTATTTTGCCTTAGGACAGATCCAAAAAAATATTGATGCGATTTATGTCATTTAAGTTCAGACACGTTCTAAAAGATTTACATTTGCAATGTCATATTTCATATATCTGTTAACTGTTTATTACAGTTACAGTTGCTTTTACATTAAAAAAAAATCTTTATACTAGCTCATTTAAGTAGTTGATCCTCAGCCTTTACTACATATTTGCCTTTCCTGGTGGGATTTTCCCTTTCCTATAGATTCTTACTTATTTTCCACTTAGAGAAGACCCTTTAACAGTTATTTCAGAGTAGGTTTAGTCTTGATAAACTCTTTAAGTTTTTGCTTGTCTGAGAAGTTCTTTATCTTTCCTTCTGTTCTAAATGATAATCCTGCTGGGTAGAATATCCTAGGTTGCAGGTTTTTCCCTTTCAGCACTTTGAATATATCATGCCACTCCCTTCTGGCCTGCAAAATTTCTGCAGAGAAATCACCTGATAGCCTTATAGGGATTCCCTTGTATATGACTCCTGGTTTTTCTCTTGCTGCCTTCAGAAATCTCTCATTATCTTTAACTCTTGCCATTTTAATTATGATGTTTCTTGGTATCGGTCTGTTTGAGTTCATCTTGAGACCCTCTGTGCTTCCTTCCTGTACTTGGATATTTGTTTCCTTCTTCAGGTTTGGGAAGTTTTCAGCCATAATTTTATCAAATACATTTTTGATCTCCTTTTGTCTCTCTTTTTCTGGGGCCCCTATAATGTGAATATTGGTATGCTTAATGCTATCCAAGAGATCTCTTAAACTGTTCTCATTTTTAAAATTTGTTTTTCATTTTGCTGTTCTGATTGGGTGATTCCCATTATTCTATCTTCCAGATCACTTATGCATTCTTCTCTGTCACTTAATTTGCTATTCATTGCTTCTAATGTGTTTTATTTCAGTTACTGAATTCTTCATTCTGATTGGATCTTTACCATTTTCTTCTTCCTTGTTAAAATTATCACTGTGTTCATCTATCCTTTTCCCCAATTCAGTTAACATTCTTATTACTAATGCTTTGAATTCTTTGGTAAATTATTTTTTTTTGTTTTATTATTTATTTTTTAAGGGGTTTTCTCTTGCTCTTCAACTGAGAGCAGTTCCTCTGCCATTTCATTTTGCTTAACTTTATCTGACTTTATAAAGTTAGGTGAGACAGTTACCTATTGCAGTCTTGAAGGTGTGTCCTTATGTGGGAGCATTCCTATACAGAGTGCGTGTGCCTAGTGCCTTTGCGGGAGCGCTGGATTTGATGTGGACACCAGTCACATCTTTCCTAAGGATATGCTGGCCACTGTCACCTTGGTAGGAGGTAGGGCTGCAGATGGTGGGGCTAGAACTGGAGCCAGGTGTGAGATGGGGCTTCCCCCCTGCTCAGTGGCCATCACTGCCCTATCGGGGCGGGGTCTGATCCCAAGTTGCAGGAGCAGAAGCCCTGAGGGTCGGCCTGAGCTGGCTCTGTTCCCTTTAAGTGTGTGCTTTCCCTTGTCCCAGCCCTGGCACGCTTTCCCCAGAGCGGGGGAGTGCTGAAGCAAGGGGGGGCTCTTGCTTGTGTCAGCTGCAAACAGAGGTTTGAGCTGCCTCCTATGTGCTGCCTGTGCAGGGGCCAGCAACTGTTTCCCTCGTTCTGCGCAGACACAGCCGCAGGTCCAAGTCCCCTCTGTCCCTCGCAGCTGATCACACCCTCAGCCTCAGCTGCCTCAGCCCTGTTGTGGAGCGGCGCCACAGGGCAGCTGGGGCCCACGTGGACTCGTGGTGTGTGTGAGCTCTGGTGGACTGAGCGCCGTCAGAGCTCTGGGCTGCTTCTGATGCACTGCTTGAGTAAGCGTCAATAACGGCACTGCCGCTCGCTCCCCCCGACCCCAGATGCCGCCCAGGACCCAGGCGCCTCTGCTTCCCACGGCTGAGCTTTCTCCCTGGTCATGGCAGCCCCAGATCCGTGAATAAGTGAAGGTGGAGATTCCGCTTGGCCTGGGTTGGGGTGGGCTTGGAGGCAGTCACAGGATGCCGGCAACCACTGGGGCAGTCCTCAGTCCAAACTCTCCGCCCTGCCCCAGGGGCCAATCAGCGTACACGCTTCTCACAAGTAGAGGCCAGGCTTCCCCCAGGCCTCCTGTTTAGTCCCAGCAGTCCTCTAGACAGCCAGGGGGGCTCGTCTTCCGTGTAGGATCCCAGGACTGGGACACCCAATCTGTGGCTTGAACTGCACACTCCCCTGGACGGGTCTCTGCTCATGTAATCTCCCTTTTCTTCTGATTCCTCTCCCAGGGGCACAGGTCCCGACCAGATCACTTTTCTTGCCTTCCTACCTGATTACTTGTGTATCTTTCTTATAGCCTTAGTTGTACCGGAGTCTTTCTGCCAGTTTCCAGTAAGTTTTCCGTGAGAAATGTCCCACGTGTAGATTTTTTTTTTTTTTTTTTCTTTTTGCGGTACACGGGCCTCTCACTGTTGTGGCCTCTCCCTCCGCGGAGCACAGGCTCTGGATGCGCAGGCTCAGCGGCCATGGCTCACGGGCCCAGCCACTCCGTGGCATGTGGGATCTTCCCGGACCGGGGCACAAACCCGTGTCCCCCGCATCGGCAAGCGGACTCCCAACCACTGCGCCACCAGGGAAGCCCTAGATGTATTTTTGATGTGTTCATGGAGGGAAATGAATTCTGAGTTCTCCTACTCTGCCATCTTGATCGATTTCCTAGAGGTTTCATATTAACCTGTTTCACCTTCCACACCACACCATCAGTTGCCGAAAGGAAAATTAGACGATAAAGATTTGTTAAAATACTGTTATGCGTATTATACTATACTACGCGAAATCTATTATACAAAGAAACAGTTCAAATCCATTTTACAATTCTATAATAGGAAGTAAGGCTCATCGAGCAAATAGTTTTTCAAGTACTTATTTCCTTTATTGGGTACAAAGGCCACCTTTCCTGTCCTGCCATCCAGCAGTCTTCTGGAGGGAAGATCTCCAGAGCCAGAATGGCTAGTGTCCAATGGCTGATGGATACACACATACATCAACAGGTATAATGAACCAACGTTTTCTTTCTAACTGTACTAATTTGAGGACTGGTTTTCACACATCAGTAAGTGAAGTGTTTTGTTTATTACTCTTTGAGAAGTAGTGCTATGATTCTAAATGATAATGCATAGCAGAATGTTACCAACGGCTATCTGTAGGCTGAGGAATTATGAATAACTTTCTTATACTTTTCTAAGTTTTCTAACATTTTTACTATGAGTATAAATTATTTTTATAATATGTCTCCACCCATAATAAGAAAAGTCAATAAAGCTTTCCAGTGTGGCCAAAAAAAACCCAAAACTAATTGGCTAATGAATTGGAGAACTAGCTTGACAACCTTAGCAAAAGAAGTTATTATTCAGAATACAATGGGGGTAGTTTGATCAAGTTTACATATTAAACAATAATATCTGAGGGTTTAGTTTACCAAAAGAAGAAGGAATCAATAGTTTAAAAATTTTAAACAGAGATGAACTAAAAACAATAGCAACATCTCATGGAAATATATGGTTATTATATTCTATTTTGAATTATGGGAATTTCATGTAGTTTGCTGAACTTTATAAACTTAACCTGGAGAAACTGAGGCATGTTCTGAATACTAAAGTAGTAAGATAGTATTTCTAGAGCAAAGGGTAAAGGAATTATTGTTTTTAAATACAGAGAAAAAGAAGCTAAAAATAACATTTACTATCATAAACTTTTTTTTTATAAGTTTATTTATTTTTTAAATTTTTGGTTGTGTTGGGTCTTTATTGCTGTGCACGGGCTTTCTCTAGTTGCGGCGAGCAGGGGCTACTTTTCATTGCGGTGCGTGGGCTTCTCATTGCAGTGGCTTCTCTTATTGCGGAGCACGAGCTCTAGGCACGCGGGCTTCAGCAGTTGTAGCACGTGGGTGTAGAGCGCAGGCTCAGTAGTTGTGGTGCACAGAGGCTAGTTGTTGCGCAGCACGTGGGATCTTCCTGCAGCAGGGCTCAAACCTGTGTCCGCTGCACTGGCAGGCAGATTCTTAACTGCTGTGCCACCAGGGAAGTCTCTACCATCATAAACTTTCTATTCCTAAAATGGATGCCAAAGAATTTTTTTTCTCTGAACACATTATAAACACAGAAAATGGAGCAAAAACAAATGGGCTCAAGAGAAAGCTAGAGATGGTAAAAAAAGATAAAAGGAAAATATGGGAAACCTCAAACTGGTAAAAACAAGGAATGTGCAAGCTCTCCAGCTCTTGGAAGAGAAGAGAAAAAAATCTGTCCAGCATATCAGAGAACTGAACAGATGACCACTACAAAATGTTTCTAGATCTGATGCTATGCTGGTGTATTCTAAGAGTAAAAGGATTTCTGCTTTCCCTTTTGTTTTAAATCTCTTTTATTTCAGCAAATGCCAAAAAAATCTATTAGTATAGAAAATTGGCCTTTTCCTCCCTAATTTCATAGCTGGGTGTTCCATAATCTTCTACTTTTTCTGTAACAGAACCTCAGTATGGCTACACCTCAACATTTCTCTCTGCTTGAGAGTATAATTATCTCCATTTTATTTTTGTTTATATAGTCATTTAAAATTTTTTTGGCTGTGCCGAATGGCGCATGGGATCTTAGCTCCTCGACCAGAGATCGAGCCCCACACCCCTTGCATTGGAAGCGCAGAGTCTTCACCACTGCACTGCCAGGGAAGTCCAATTATCTCCATTTTAGTGGTCAAAATTAATGTTCTTTTAAAAAATTCCACCTAATTTTCCATTCTATAAATTACATTTTCGTATACTATCTTTTGTCCCAGATCCACACTTTCAAGAGTCCACAGTAATTTTTCCAGGTTTCTTTTAGTAACCTAGTTAGTACTTTCAAATGGGACAGCTTTTTAATTCTTAGTGATTGTTAATTAATATTACTTTCTATTCTTCACTCTTTTTATAACACATACCTTGTTCCCAGAACTTACCTGAGGATGAACAGTTCTATTTCTTGCCATTTTCATGTCACCATTCTTTCTTATTCCTGCCCCAGTGCTCTTCCCTGGATTTTGGAGAATAAGGCTGGAGAGTACCTTTTATCAACATGTAAATCTACATCTAATTCTATAGGTACTTTGCATTCTGGAGAAGTCTTGAGTTATCTTAAGCGTGGCAGTATTTTCATTAACTAAGGCCAATGTGTGTATCTTTCTAGGTCTGAAGCACTTCCACTTTAAAATATTCAATTCACACAAAGGATCGTTGTTCTTGTTTCATGCTTATTACGTGTATAGGCTTGCAGGAGTTTTTAAAAAATAAATCAAACACCGTGAGTCTCAGCATACAAAGAATTTAAAATCTGGTTTGGGTTGGGGTGGTGGATGTATCAAAAATCAGTTACCTCAAAAACGTGATGACATCAGCTACATAAGATGCAAAAACTCTTTTTAAAATGCAGAGCAATATGAAAGTAGAAAAATAATGGGGATCATGGATCCTATATAGGGACTTTGAAAGCTTCATATTATTTGAATTTGGAAAATCAAGCAAAGCTTTGATTATCTGGCTATTAAAAATTTTGTTTATTACCATTTCTATTTTGTCCACCACTTGATGTTCTGAATGATTGTGTCTCTTGAGAAAAATCAATTTTTATTTAATCTTTCTCTCTGGACTAGCTTCCTGTATCAGCAGCATTATATGCATTTAAATTAATTGCTCTCATTCTTTAATATCTTATTCTTAAGCAAAAGTTCATGTTCTAACTTCATTCAATTATTGATTAACCTTGCATTCTTCCTCCTACCAGCTTTGTCATTTTACTTAGCAAAGTGCTTAAGAGAAAATGTAACTTCTTCTCAATCTAGTAGCAGACATGGTCGGCTGCATATGACCTAGAAAATTCTGTTGCAGAACCTGATTTTATGACCTTCCACAAGTTCTTTAATCTTTCTGTGCTTTGGTTTCAGTATTCTTACCGATAAGCTACTTGAAATAGAGGTGTCATCTTAATTAGTTCATTCTTACCAGGCTCTATCTATCTCCAGCTCTCCAGCTATCTATCATCTATCTATGTACCTGTCTGTCATCTTTTCCTCTCCCTCCTCATTCTTCCTCTTCCTCATCTCTCTATATAATTTTTTTGTAAGGGCTATATTCCTTAGAACCAAATCACAGTTAATTTGATTACTTGGGGCCTGAGGCATTCTGGTTAAGTGAATTTAATGGATGACTCAGCATCATTTGGTAGGTAGGAGGATGGGCTTTAGAGTCAGACAGCCTAAGTTCAAACACATGCCACCTCTATGGACTCCAGCAATTTAATTAAACTTTCTCCTTAGCTTCTGTAAAGTGGAAATAACTCTATCTCAGAGCTATTTGGGGGGTCAAATGCATTAATAAAGATGAAACATTTAAAAGAGAACTTGGAACATTTAAGTCTTCAACCAATATTTGCCACTGTCATTATTGAAAATATTTATTTCAAAAGTAATTTTAATAATCTTTCTAAAACCAAAATGTTCACTCTCCTGCCAGATTATATGCAATCTAGGGGATATAACTACATCTTTTTCTTACCATCAAAATGCTTATAAAAAGTTGTGTTTTGATTTTCAGCAATGTAAAATGCTACCAAATAACCAAGGTTCATAACAACTGAAAAATACCCATTGAATTTAGCAGTAAGGTGAAAACTAGAAATCTTGTAGGGAGATCACCTTAAGAGGTAAAAAGTGCTTTCCCCAGTGAACGTATGGAAAGACTCACCATGTACAGTGAGAGACTCCTGCTATCATCATATCTGTAAAAGAGGAAAAAATGGATGTAGGCAAATGAGATTTAGGGGCTCATTGTCAGGAAACTGTGAGATGAAGGGTTAAGGTACCAGCTGTATGTCTGATGGTGGGGACGGGATGTGCTGAGAGTTTCCAGAGAATGAAGGAAATTTGAAAAGCTGTAATGGGTAAGAGAGTGTGCCAACTGAAACCAGAAGTCCTGCTACCAGTGTGTGGACCGAATATAAAAGTAACAGCCTGGTATATTACTGGGGAACTAGAAAATTCCAAAATATATAGAAGTCATCAGTGTGTTAGCTGACATTTTGCTTGGGTGAGCTTGTGAATAAATTAAACTGCTTTTTAATCTGTTGTTTGAAATGCAGAAACATCCTAGGAGAACAGAACTCATGATGCTAATACAGCCTGTGGATTTGTTGCAATTGCAAACACTATTTCAGTCATTAATGGCTTCTCATTTTGTCTTGGTCGATTTACGTTTGATTGCATTCAATTGAAATACAACTTTTAAATGCCAAAAATGGTTCCCTTGGCAGAAAAACAGTTTTCTTAGACCCCCTAAGACAAGCTATACTGACAACTTTATTTATGTTAGACATTGAGAATTTGATGTTTAGTTGCCTTTAAGCCCAAAGAGATTAGGAGCTTGATGATATTCACAGTCCGTTAGCTGTGTTCTGAACCCACCTGATAAAGCAAAAGTGGTTCCATTACATTCTTGGTCTGAATTCAAAGACATCCTCTCCAGTCTTATAGGAGTATTTGGGTGTGTACAATTTATACATTTAAGAAAATTTTCAGGGAAAATGGAGGACGTATTAATTAACATAAGCAAACATTTCTACCTGAATACTCAACAATCTATAGCATATAGTTTTCAGCAACAAAATATGATCACAAATGAAAATTAAATTAAAAAAATTTTCTTGGGAAATAAGACTCCAAGGATTCAATTTTTCTCCTGTGCTAATTTATCATTATAATTATTAGTAGTAAACAATGAACCAAAATAGGATCCTTTAAAATATTTTTGTGATTACTGATAAATAGATTTTTTTTTTTGGTAAATAGAAAAACTAAGTTTGTTAGGTGTTCATATCTTCCTAAGATGAATGGGGTGAGAGTGGTGAAGGTACGGTCCCTTGGGCAAAAGGAGATTTTGCCAACACCAGTATTTTGGATTGTCTCTTGACCAGATTTTCTGTTGCTAGGCAATGTACCACAGTAATGTTCCTGGTCAGTGAAAGGTATGCTTTTCCTTTGTGAAGTTGGGGAAGCCCGTTTGTGGGAGGGGGAGGTGGGCAAGCAGATTAGAGTGGGCATGAGACCTCCCAGACAGGTGCTGTCTGAGGCAGGAGAATTTTGGAAGGAGTTCCCATGGAGGCTGAGGATTTGGACTCTGATTCCCTTAAACCATCAATTCCTGAGTACCTTGGAAAGTGCTTGCGTATGCCTTGGGATATGCATTCCCTAATTTATTTTTATTTTTAAAAAAATTTATTGTAGTATAGTTGATTTACAATGTTGCATTAGTTTTAGGTATACAACAAAGTGAATCAGTTGTACATATATATATATCCACTCTTTTTTAGATTCTTTCCCCATATAGGCCATTACAGAGTATTGAGTAGAGTTCCCTGTGCTATACAGTAGGTCCTTATGAGTTATCTTTTATATATAGTAGTGTGTATAGATCACTTCTCTATGGTACATAAGCCACAAGGCAATGCCATGCTGTACTGTCAAATCTCTTACAGCTATTATTACTACTAACCAATTGTTCTAAAAGCCTCATTTCAACCAGGGCTCTGGAAGGAGTCTTTGTCGGAAGTGGGTGAGGCAGAAGATTATCTGAGAACTCACACCTGTGCTGCTTGCAAAATTATTTTATCTTCTGGTGAAAGTTACTGTCCAATAGGACCAAGTATATCTATGTTTTCTCCCTGTTCCCCTGGATCCCAGCTTCTGAATCCCTCAAACAGACAGAACTCTCTCTGATAGATCTGTCTGTTGTAAAACTATACACTTACTGACATGTTTAAATCATAATTTTCATAATGACCTCACAGCTTAGCCATACACTTGGGGCTCTCACTATACTAGATTTTTAGTTTCTTGGTGGTTTTCTTAAGTTTTTTTTTTTTTTGCTGTTCGCGGGCCTCTCACTGCCATGGCCTCTCCCGTTGCGGAGCACAGGCTCCAGACGCGCAGGCTCAGCGGCCATGGCTCATGGGCCCAGCTGCTCCGTGGCATGTGGGATCCTCCCGGACCGGGGCACGAACCTGTGTCCCCTGCATCGGCAGGCAGACTCTCAACCACTGCGCCACCAGGGAAGCCCTCTTAAGTGTTTTATTCAGTTGTTTAATGTTGTTGCTTTCCATATCTATCCTACATCCCCCCCCCACCCCGCATTTTATACTTATGTGCATTTGCAGTTTTCTGTGTCACCTCTCTTCTTGATGAATCATCTCCTGGTGGGATTTTGTTTGTCTATCCAAAGATCTGCTTTATGGCGAGTTGAAGAAGTGGCTTCCTCAGGAAGGCAGCCTGAAGATTTGACCCAAGCAAGGCACCAGGAGGTCTGAGGAGCTGTCTTTCGGACTTGGAGATGCCAAGTCAAGTGAGGTTGGGTGGCAGGAAGGTGGGGTATGGAGGGAGAGGGCAAGGCACAGCACTGGCTGTACAGTCACTGTCTGTACAGTATCACATGGAAGCTTCTTAAAAATACTAATGCTCAAGCCTCATCCCAACTAATTTGAATCTTTGTGAGTGGAACCTCATGTCTGTATTTCTTCTGGCTTTTTATGATGAAAAATTCCAAACATACAGAAGAGTTTAAAAACTGGAAAATAAACATCTTTATTCACTATTCAGTTTTGATAATCGTTAGCATTTTCTTCTATTTGGGATATGTACATGCATGCATGGGAACTCATGTATGTGTACACACACACATTTAATATATAACATTTATATATATGTATAAATTTACATTTATAAATCTATAAATATATCAAGAGATAAACTTGTCAATATATCTATAAATATATAAATATATATATGATATATCTTCATCTAATGTGATCATATGTAATTAGTCTTCCTAATAAACTCCATGTCATCTAGTATTCCATCTATATTCGGATTTCTGTCTTGTTTTTCCTAGCTATTTTCAATCCAGGATCCAATCAGATTTCATACATTGCATCTGGTTATTGTGTCTCACTAGTCTCTCCCAATCTAGAACTGTCTCCCTAACTCCTCCCCACCCCATAGTACTGTCTGTTTAAAAGAACTCTCCAGTTGTCTTGATCAGTACCCACATTTGAGATTGATCTGAGTGCTTTCTCAAAGTATTTGCTAATTTGTTCCTCTACCCTTGTATTCCCTATAAGAAGGACGTTAAGGCTGATGCTTGATTAGATTCAGATGAATTAGATTCAGTTTTTTGTCAAGGATGCCTCATAGGTGATGCTGTGGACTTCATACTGCAACACATCAGAGGCCCATGAAGTCACTATTATTGATGCTTAAGGTGATGACTGTCAGATCTTCCTTTAATATAGATCTCAGCATCCAATAACGATCCTTGCCTGAATCAACTCTTTCACTGATTTCATTAAGGGTTGTAGAATGTGAGTTCTAATTCTGTGATTCTTCTACCTTCATTAACTCCAACTAGGTGAACTACACTCGCTCCAAAAAAGGTAAAGGTTTAATTATCTTCCTTTTATTACCAATGTCCAGAGAAAGGGTGTGTAACGCTTATATCTCGTGGTTGTAAATGAATTGACTTTTAGTTTCCTTTTTTGGTATAACTGTGAGTTCACATATTTTATTTAGTTTACATGTCATAATCAAATATAGCATTACTTTAAAATTTTGTTTTGTTTTTTCAAACTTGCTCAGTGGGAGTCCCTTTAAGTCCACCCACAAGTCCTTCTGAAAAGCCCCCACTAGTGTTTGAATAATTATTTGTTTTGTGGCATCTTTAAATTTTCCCAAAATAGATAGATCTGCTGTTTATCCAAGAATCTCAGGATCCTTTGAGCGTGGAACATAGATAATAACCAATATCTGGGTGATGGAGGTTCTCATTCTGCTGGAGTATTAATTGTCGGAATTAGAAAAAATTAATTTTCATCAAGTCAATGCTTTAATATTACAGGGTTTTTCTTAACTTCTTTGTTTCTCTCTCTAGCATTTACAATCTTGGTTCCTAATAACAGTATATTTACTTACTCTATTATACAAATATAATAATTTGAAAATTCCAATTGCAATGTATACTACCAACACTAAAACTATGGTTAATATTTTCATATCAGGGTTTCTTTTATCTTGAATGTATACTCAGAGTCTTGTGTTAAAAAGTTGCTTGAAATAATTTTCTTTTCCGATTAGTTACTGATTTGGCATACAGTTGTGTTCATTTATTATATTTTATATTTTGAATATACCCACTTTGCTAAAAATCAAAATTATATATAAAGGTCCACACAGAGAATTACTTCTTCCCCAGTCCTCTCTACTTCATTCCTGCTTCCCCATTAATAACCATTTTGATTAGCTTGTGAATAGCGTCTGCTATTTTGTACTTGTGGCGCTATGTCCTCGAGGTAGATTTCTACCCTTAGTATCAGTATTGTTAAAAGCTCTCCAAGTGATGCTACTGGGAAGCTGGGTTGAGCATTCCTGGAATAAAAGTTAGGATTGGAAATGAGCTGACTTAAAAGTTAGGTGTGTAGAACCACAGAGACATTTGCAGTCCAGGTATCAAAGGCAAAAAGCATGGTGTGAGCCGGGAAGAGGGGAGCATGACAGGGCATCATGAAGTATAAGGATGAAGGCAGGTAAAGAGTAGAATCAAGTAAACAGACAAGAAACTCAGAAAGATCTAATGTGGAGAGCAGAGCAGCCCCTGCAAAGACAAAGCCAGTCATGGCAAGAAAGAAACTATAGAAACCAAAAAGGCAGGCTAGGTAAGTAGAAAAACACACAAGAAGCTCCAAACTGAAAGAAGCTGAAAAAGACCTTGGGAACTGAGGCAAACAGTTGGCACAGCTAGAAACTCTTTCTTTTAAGAGAGCAACCAGCCCCTCAGTTTCGCTAACGTGAATTCCTCAAGAATAGAAAAGTGGGAGAAAAGTAGGAGAGCCTGCCTATAGGTGGGGAGGTGGGATGTGATGATGCTGAGTGGAAAGGCCCAAGTCACTGTTTGGAGGTAAGGCAGGGCTGTGTGGACCCATGAAGAGATGACCTGGATTTTTAAAGAGATTTTTTGTAATTCAGTGGCATTAATTACATTGACAAATGTATAACCATTCCAACTATCTATTTCTAAAACTTTTTTATCACCCCAAACAGAATCTCTGTTGCCAGTAAGCAATAACTCTGCATTCCTTCTGCCCTCTGGCCCTGGTGACCTCTAATTTACTTTAGGTGTCTTTAATTTGCATATTATAGAACTTCATATAAGTGGAATCATGCAGTATGGCTGGCTTATTTCAGTTAACATAATGTCTTCAGGGTTCATCTATGCTGTGTCCTGTATCGCAACTTTATTCCTTTCTGATGGCTGAATAATAGTCTATGGTATACACACACACATATCCATTTCCACCTTTTGGTTATTGTGAATAATTCTTCTATGAGCATTGGCCTCCAAGGATCTGTTCGAGTCCCTGCTTTCAATTCCTTTAGGTATATACCTAGAAGTAGGATTACTGACCATATAGGAGTTCTATGTTTAATTTATTTGAGGAACTTCCAAACTGATTTCCATAGCAGCTGTACCATTTTCAATTCCCACCAGCAATTCACAAGAGATCCAATTTCTGTACATCATTGCCAATGCTTACTGGTTTCCATTTTTTTGATAATAGTCATCCTATTGGGTATGAGATGGTAAACTCTGCTTTTTGAACAATGGTATTATTCCTGATTATTTGTTTCTAACACTGCAGTGGTGTGGATATGATAAGACCGTGGTAAGCACAGACAGAGGAGGAGGAAGAGCTACTGGGGCAGGAAGGAAGAACCATAGGTACAGTATCACCTGTGTAACAAAATCTGCTCCCCAGGACAGCCTCTAAGAGGAAGCCTCCTCCTCCAGAGTGCCATTTGTGCTTAAGTAGCTGTGCTGTCATCACCCTGGGAATAAAGAAAGGCACAGCCTTCTGAATTCACATGCCTGGTGGGCAGTGTATCCTCCACATTCATTTTTCCAATAGTATCCTTTCCTGCTATTTTTGTCTGCCCAATTCAGACTAGACAATGAAATGTTCTAATGCACACAGACAATATTCAATAAGGTCTCCTGTAGTGTCTGGTGCAATGAATGGTAGCTAAATAGATACGTGCATGAATGAATAAGTGAGAGGGAAGCTCAACTTATGAGATTAAATTGTCGGTACATGACCTCTTGTTTTTTAAGCAGCCTAATCAGCTGAAACACTAATTTCCTCCCGTGCTGTAACAGACACTGTCAGGCTCTTTCATCTGCCTTTGGTTTTACCACTTCAGGGCTAATTTCCAATGACCAGTATCTGCATTTCTTTGCCTGAGGAAGGTCACTTCGGTGGTCCTCTCTAAGCAACAGGGAATTAGTATCATTGCCTCTTCTCCAGTGGCCCTTATGGACCAATGAAGGACCAGAATCGGTGTACAAAAACCCCAGTTCCCTTACTCCTTGGGTGGGATGCATGTATATGCTCGACACCCGTGTTACAGAAGGTGAGGTCCTTGGACCGGCAGCGCCAGCATCGCCTGGGGGATTGTCAGGCACGCTCATGTTGAGCCCCACCTCACACCTACTAACTCAGGATGCCTGGGGAGGGGGCCCAGGAATTTGTGTTTTAACAGGCTCTCCAGGAGATCCTTGTGCAAGACAGCTTGAGGCTTGCTGCTGGCCACCGCTTCCCAGAGCTTCCTTTGGAATTGAGCTCCAGCCTTCCAAGCTGGTAGCTGTCCTGAGAACACTGTCCCCGTCAGATGCCTTCCTGTCCCTACATCACTTCTCCTTTCTGCACTTGCTACTTCCTTCATCTCTCAAATAAACTACTTGTACCTGAACCCTTGTCTCCAGCTTGGCTCCTGGTGGAACCCATACAAGTCACCCCTTCCAGTCATGTCTTCCTTCTTTGACTGGATTACTTGTATCGTTTTTATTCCCTTCTAGATCAATCGAACTTCCAGTCTCAAATCGTCATTTTTTTTTTTTTTTGGCCCCTTGATGGTTGAAGGGTCAGGGTTCTGTTTGGCCTGGACCAGGTTTCTTCTCAGCTCGAGGTAAAACCAGCTGTCCTCCCAGTCAGATGAACCCCAACATGCTGGCTGCGGTACCAATGATATTCCCTGCCTTTTCTTGAATGTCTGTTTCTTGCAGTGTGGTAGCCTAGGTAGTAACTTTCCTGTAATTGTATTCCCTTTACTATTGATACTGGTGAAATTTGAAGACATAGGGCCTAAATATAATAGTTTTCTTCTGTGTAAATCCATCTTAACTTTACCGTCAGCATCTTCTTATTCCTGGCTCTGGGGTGATGGGGTGCATGGGTCAAGATACTCATCTCCTGGTCTTGTATTTACTTCTGTCAGTGGTTCTCAAACGTGGCTACAAATTGGTATTAGCCATTGGGTTTTAACAAACAGCAAGGCGATTCTGAATCAGTAGGTCTGGGGATGGCTGTGGATGTGTGTATTTTGAAAAAATTCCACAGGTAATTCTGACTCAAAACTTTAGGTAGACTTAGTGTAGACTAGTGATACATCCACAATTGAAGGCTAATTATGATAATCTGGCAACTGCTGTGTTGGACAGTAAATGATCCCCAGGGATCTTTGTGGTTTGAGGACAGGTTCATATTCTGCTATGCCCCTTCCAGGACAGAGCTGCAGGATTTGCCAGTGTCCTACCCCTGAAGGATGTGCACATGCCACAGAGGGGCAGGTTAGGGGGTGGAGATAGGGATGAAGAGAAGCCCTTGTCTAGAATCCTAATGAGCACAGTACCCAGACCAAACAGAAAGACCCTCTCTCAGGCCAGTTCTGATCTTTTCCATTGTTATACCAGCAACTCCAATTTTTACAATACATCATTCATCCCTCAGTGGAGAGACATAGCTTGTTAATGTAACTTAGATTCTTGCAATTAGTAAATGAAAATTCTTTGTCATTAGATCTGTTCATGCTGCTAATTGAATTTTCTGGTGAAAGTCAATCAAAATAATTTTCTGCCATAGAATGTCACATCCTAAACTAAATAGATGTCAGTGATGGTGTAGCTAAAGGTCTGATCTTTCTGTAGAATTGTGAACTACTTTTGTAAGACTGCAAGGACTATATCTCACAGGGCATTGTGTCCCAAGTCTCTGGAATTCTGGACTCGAAGTTGGAAGACCTCAGTGAGAGGACCATGACCAAATTGCTCAAGTTTGATAAATCTGTTTTCTCATCTGAAAATGAGGAATATGTTATACTTACCCTGTAGGTTATTATGAGGATCAGAAATGAAAGTATGAAGTATGGAAATTATAAAGTGCTGCACAAGTTTTAAAATAAAATAATTTAGCACATCAATTTGTATTATAATTATAAGAATAATTATTATTAAGGATGTTTTTAAAATAACCCAGAACCATTCCTGTTTAATAACATCACCCCCAAGATAATTTGAGCAACTTCCACGTGCCTAGAGCAGAGTAGGCATTCAGTAAATGTGGATTGAATGAATAAATGAATGTTTATTTCAAGACCTGGATTTTGAAGTAGAGTAAATATACTTTTCAAATGATCTAATAATCTTCTGAGAAAGGAATCAGTAGAGAACTCGCAGGTGTGGGGCTTCCCTGGTGGCGCAGTGGTTGAGAGTCTGCCTGCCAATGCAGGGGACACGGGTTCGTGCCCCGGTCCGGGAAGATCCCACGTGCCGCAGAGCGGCTGGGCCCGTGAGCCATGGCCGCTGAGCCTGCGCGTCCGGAGCCTGTGCTCCGCAACGGGGAGAGGCCACAACAGTGAGAGGCCCACGTACCGCAAAACAAACAAACAAAACAAAACAAAACAAAACAAAACCAAAAAACTCGCAGGTGATGTGTAGGAATTCCACATATGAGGTGTGACTCCAAGCTGGTTTCTAGGTTTTTTGGGACTAGTGGGTGGTGGGAGTGAAAGAGGAGACCCACAGATCCTCACCATGGCCCCAACGTGTAGATTCATGTCTGCTAGTTTGAGCTCAGGAGCCTGACCACATGGCTTGAAACCTGGCCTCTATACCTACTCTCTGGGTCAGCCACTGTAAGTCACCCTTCTGTGCCTCAGTTTCCTCACCTCTAAAAAGGAGATAATAATAGTAATACCTCCCCCAGGGCTGAGGGGGATTAAATGAGATAATAAGTATAAAGTACTAGGACAGTACCAATTCACAGTAAGTGCTGAATAAAGGGTAGTGATTATTTTCACAAATTGGATTTGCCTTATCTTGGATTTTATTTGTGCAGTAGGCTAAATGTATAGCCTAAACTACAGAACTGAGGATAACAAGAGAATTAAATAGAGAAAACACAAACTTAACTTTTTTAAGTGTAGGGACTATTTCTAAAGAAATTTTTAGTTCTTGCCTGACATATGAGATAAGAAGATGCAAAGTTATTAAGAGTCAAGTCAGGCTGTGATTATCTGTCTAATGATAGATACCCTGTGCCAGGTGTATTACATACAGGTGTCATTTAATACCCAGAGTGACCTATGAAGTAGGGAGTTATCATCCCCAAATTAGGTAGGTACATACAAGGGAAGGTTCAGAGAGGTTGAATACCCTTTCCAAGAGCAGGGCTAGTAAATGACAATATTCAAAACTCTCAAGATTGTACTACTTTTGCTATACCAAGTTCATTCTAGTTAAAAAAAAATGCATGATCTAAAATCATTTGGATTTTATTTGAAAGCTTTTTTTCATACATATGAATATAAATCCTTAAAATGTGCTGTGTCTTCTTTCTGAACTGGCTATATGCTCAGTTAGGGGAGATCAGTATTTGGAGAAAATGCTCAGCCCTTCGGGGAAAGCAAAGAGAGAATATTTACTATCAGTATCTTGAAAAAGTATTAACACACTGAAAAAGGCTAAGGTCCTTACAATTTCTTTCAAAATGATTTCATATTTTATATATGTATGGGGTTTTGAATATACTGTATTTATGGCAATAATTATATGGGTGAACTACACCTAGAATTCTTTATGCTCCCTAGGCATAAATTGTGGAACAACCATACCTCTGCTTTGGTTCAGTTTATTACAACAATCTGGAAGAAAGATGTTACTCATTTGTTTGATACTAAACTGGATGGAACTGATTACCCATATAAAAGATAAAAGCAGAAACGAAAATGCTATTAGTAGAACAAGGCAGAAAAAGTTACTGCTGTACAAAGAATTTCTGCTAGGAAATTTGGAGTTATGGTAAGGTATTCAGTGGTTAAAAGCCATAAAGGCATGAGAGCAAAAATAGGAGGAGGAAGGACTTTTGTTAGAAAAATAACCAAATATGTAATGAAGATTTTCAAAGAAATCTGCTATCATGTTTTAAAACTCTTTGCCAGACATAAGACGATGCCTGTAAAATGAGGTTATTGAAGTTCCTGACTTGGTTGTATAGCTTGAAATCAAGCAGAAGTTCTACTCTGGAGGATTTACCTCCACCCTTCCCCCTTGACATTTGTTTGCGTTTGAAACACCAAAGGAAGATTCTTTATTTGCATAAAAATTATGTGGGGCATTCTCACAAATTTCAGCCTCACTCAATCCAAGCAATTTTAGAGCACACCAAAGTGTAATAGATTTGTGTTTTAATGTGTTTAATGCAGACACGTTTAGAATTAGTTTTGAATTGTATTTTAAAAATCCTCATTATACCATAACAAGTATCTAAAAAATGACCAAGAATGAAGAATTTATATATGTCATATATATAATGTTATAATATGTCCCACCAGAGAGTTTATAAACTATCCCAAAAATAAGAACTATAGAAGCATCCCTAAGATTGGATCCAAGTTTAGACCACAGTTAAGTACTTTATCTGTTCAATACTTTGGCATTTCTACATTTTGGTATATGTAGAGTTGAGGTTTTGGGAAGGGCATCCTGACTAATACAATTAGCAACTGAAAAACCCCTTCCAGTTTTGGAATTTATTTGAATCTCCCCGCCTCCATTTTCCACTAAGGATGCTTTCTTCTACTTCATTTCTCCCAAATCCACGATCATCACCCATTTCACTTTCTCCACCAAAATCTTTGCTAACTAAATTCATCTTACTTTGATCTCTCATTCTTTCTACTCAACACATAAAGCCCTAAGCATTTTGGGTTTGGTGATATATTTGTCCAACTGGTTTCATTTTAACTTGTGGTTTTTTTTGTGTTCTAAATAGACTGACTGTAAGCTCCTGGAGAATTTTTGTTTGTTTGTTTCTCTTTTGTTTTAATTATTTTTTGTTGAGCCTATGAAATCCTTGAGACATGACAGAGTCTTGGTATATAGTAAGCATTCAATAATTGCTATGATTATTGCTATTATTCACCACAAGTAAGAGTATATTTTACATTTAACTCTGCCCAAAGCACTGTGCTAAGTTTTGAGGATATCAAAGGGCATGAGGCACAGTTGTGGCTATGATGGATTTGAATCAGAACCCCAAACCTAGATCCACCAGTGGATGTGTGTGCCCAGTTCCATGTACATGCCAAGACGTGGTAGTAGCTGGGGAATATGGAGAAAACAGTGATTGCCGGAGAGTAAGAAGGTCATGAGAGAGAGTGGCACGGACATATATACACTACCAAACGTAAAATAGATAGCTAGTGGGAAGCAGCAGCATAGCACAGGGAGATCAGCTCGGTGCTTTGTGACCACCTGGACGGGTGGGATAGGGAGGGTGGGAGGGAGACGCAAGAGGGAGGAGATATGGGGATATATGTATATGTATAGCTGATTCACTTTGTTATAAAGCAGAAACTAACACACCACTGTAAAGCAATTATACTCCAATAAAGATGTTAAAATAAAAGATTATGGATTCTGATATATAAATCTTTATCTTTCTGTAATGCTAATTGATAGTAGAGTGCCTTACATTTCCAAAAGAATATTTTATCAAGTATTCTTAAAGTTCTCGCTTAAAGAAATTACCAAAAAATCTTATGATTTAAACTTTAATTATAATTGACTTTGAATGAAAGTTATTTGGGGTTACACAGTGGCTAATTTTCTGGAGACTCTGATTTTTTTGAGAATATGATGAAAGACCTTTTCCCTAGAAAAAAATGTGTACACATGCATGAAGACATATAACTTTACATATATACATATTCATATGTATGTACATACATACATACAATTTCGGGGGATTTGTGACCGTAATGGAGTCTAGCTGAAAAGCCTCTGTTTTAACTTTCTTTCCCCTGTCAGTGATTTCAAATATGAGTCATATTGGAAGGTCTTTGACATTATACATAATCTGAAACAATATTGTGTTAAATTGAAAACCTTATTGTGTTATTAAGTCAACGAGGGTCTTTTCTTTAAAACCTTCTGGTCCCATTTGTTTCTTGACAAACCAGGCAGATCATAGGAAAAATGAAATCGTCCCTCTAAGAATGGAAGACCCCACATATGTGAACAAGGGTTATACAATTAAATGTGCAAATTACATGTATACACCTACACATAAACTTACACACACACACACAAACGCTATTCATCTATACATTTTCACCTATACATACATACTGGTTTAAATATATACCTAACCATGGGGGAGATTAAAACACAGAACCTGTTTTCAGGGCTAATAATCTTTACAAAGAGCTGATAAAATATCTGCATGGTTCAGAGATATCCAATTTGATACCAGATTTCATTTTTTGAACACAAATCTCTTTTTAGCAAATATTTCTAATCCTTTGCCGCTGTCTACTGCTACACAGTTCTGTCTTCCAGATCTCGTGTTAGGAATACAAGTATGTGTAAGATGCAGTTTACTTAGGCAAACTAATGAGAAGTAAACAGATGATAGCTAAAACAGGGGACTAACCAGATCACCTGCTGTAATAAGTAGGAAAATTTGGGTGGTTCGTAAATAAGAAAGTTACACGTGTTACACAAATTTATTCAGCATACCTGTGATGCAGTCAAACTGTAAGTCTGTTTTCTGAGAATGTCTTATAATTTCTGCTGCACATGTGCCTTTCCTTATGAAGTTCAATCTTCCTGGAATGCCATCTTTTTCTTCTTCGACTTCTAAAATTAAGCTCCATCTTTAAAGTAAGTCTAAATGCCAGCTATTTCATTAAGATACTGTTGCTTCTCTTTCTTGCATCAACTATACACAAACACACATTAACACTTATATCTCCCTTTATGCATTAAATCATAACAAGTGTTTGGAAGTGTCTAGGGCATAGTAAGTGCTCAATAAATTAACCCTTTCCTTTATTCTCTTCCTCTGTGGCTAGTTGCCTTGTTTCTTCATCTTTGAAAACCCTGTAGTGCTCAAAATGTGTATTGAATTGAGTTGAATTTTACTCACTATAAAAAGTGTCAAGATGGAATCGGGCAAATCAAAACAAACAAAAAAACTTTACAGGTGTCTTTCCTTAGAGTTCAAACCTGCCACTTTGATATTTTTTTTTTATTGGAGTATAATTGCTTTACAGTGTTGTGTTAGTTTCTGCCATACAATGAAGTGAATCAGCTATACGTATACATCTCTCCCCTCCCTCTTGGACCTCCCTCCTACCCCATCACACCCATCTAGGTCATCACAGAGCACCGAGCTGAGCTCCCTGCGCTATATAGCAGGTTCCCACTAGCTATCTATTATACACATGGTAGTGTATTTCTGTCAAACCTAATCTCCCAGTTCATCCCACCCACCCTTTCCCCCACTGTGACCACACATCCGTTCTCTACATCTGCATCTCTATTCCTGCCCTGTAAATAGGTTCTGACCTGAGCTTTAAATATTGTGCTACTCATTTAATTCCATAGCAACTTGCCAACAGTACTGTGGAACCAGATTTCAAAGCGGTCAGCATCTAGGACAGTTTGCCAAAGTTCTGTACCTATCTCTGTTTCAGATTCATTTTTATGAAAGTTGTCCCTAAACTGTGTCTCTTACATAAAATACAATCAATGAGTGCTCATCAAATTGAAGTTCAGAAGTGGATAAAATCTGCTAAATTTCCCAAATGATGTATTACAAGGTGTGCTAGAGCCTATCAAGAGAGAAAATCAGCAGGACATGAATGTGTGTTGCTTCCATTTTGAAACAGTCCACGCTATAGATGAATTTCTAAAATGGTTCTGTGAGCTTTTCAGATTATCCTCAGTACAGGTGTGGGCCACCTGGTTCATTTTCCTCACTCACAACTAGTACTTACTTTAATGGAACGTGATTTTTGGCATAAATAAAGATGAAATGAATATACAGTTAACTACTTGTTAACTAAAAGTCATATTTCCCCTATGTTCTCAAGAAAGCATGTAAGCATATTTTCTCTTATACCAGCCCCGCTGGAAATATTGGAAGCTACCATAAACACAAATGGAAATGTTTGCATACGACTGTTTACCTTGTGATCATGTTCTTTGGGGTAAAGCTTTATCAGTTGTTAAGACTGATTTAACTTTAGATCCTTTATATTCTTAGTGGTCATGCAAATGGGTTTGTGTATCTTGGCATAAATCACTCTGCATTACATTGGCTTACTGAACATAAAAATATTCAAGTTAAATATTTTTTAGTAAAGGAAGTTCTGTTTCTCTAGAAAAAAATTTTTGAACCTCATCACTTTTGAGATGCTTCTCTTTAGTAATCCCGTGATCCAGTGTCAAATCTGTTGATCTGTTTGAATGTAAAATGCTAAGGTAGAGACCCTGTAATCAATGTATTTACTACAGTCTGGAATCTCACCATCCTCAAAGAATGTTTACTGAAGATGCAAACTATTGATTGTAATATGTGGCAATATGTGCTGGCACTTACGATTATTAATAGGTGATGACATTGACCATTTAAAGTTAAATACGTTCTGTATTGAATCCAGTATTGTGATATTCTGACTGCCTAACTCATCTGGCTGAGTGCACTAAAATGCTGTGAAAATTGGGTTTACAAAATGACAGGCAGTTCCCGCTTAATTTCTTCCACTTAAAAAACTACTGGTTCTGGATGACTGAATGTATTGCGAGAACCAGCATGTCAGCCAAGCCCTGTTGGAAAAACAAAATAAATGAAATAGGCCTCATGTCCCAGTTAGCTATATTTAACACTGTAATATTTCATACTTTTAGAAATCTACTCTCCAATATTGCAGAAAAGCTCTCCATCAGAGCTACTGATTATCAGTGGTAAAAATACCTGGAGATGTTTCAGAATTTCTAGCAGTCAGGGATTCAAAAACATTTACAATCAAACTAGATTTTTTTCACCGTCTTGTCAAATATTGGGAGGCATGAAAATGGGATAAAATAGGTCAGTGGTTCTTCATGAAAAAAATTTAATTGCCTCCAACAGAGGTCAACCATGGTCAGTCAAATGATCAGGGGAAAATACCTAATTATTCCTCTAGACCTACTTAATACTGGCAGCAAATTTCTTCATTTCTCTTAGAAAAAAAGACCCAAAGACCTTGCCTGAAATAATGGAAAAATACTTCACTTTCGGTCAAAATGTGAGGTTCTAACCTCCAGCAGCAGATCATAATACAGTGCCTTCAGGACACAACCATTAGTTTACTGACATTTTGAAGTGAGCCAACTAGCCACATTTTTCTAAGTTCTTTAGCAAATGTCCTTTCAATAAAAATAGCATGGCAACAGTTCAGTGGAGCAGAACCTCCTTACATTAAAAAAATTGATACTTTCTTTGCATGAGTTATATCTTGCTACACACTCTGTACTTAGGTTTTGGATAAGATCCTTGCTGTAACCTAATTTGAATGCTGAAAATGTGTTTTACTCTTGATTTAATCCCTAAATATGCCTTTGAGTTTGTAAATAGGACACTGGTGCAGGGCTTGTGACTTTAGGGGCAAAAGAGGGCTTTCATGCTTTTGGCTGCTGAAATTTCACCCTTTCTCTTAAGGTTTTTAATGTTGCTAGAATGCAAATACCTTTGGGAAAGAGAGCTCTTAAATTACCAGTCTCCTCAAGCCAGGGATAAATGAATAAAGGCCACTAGTTGTGTGACCTACAGCAAGTTACTGCAGTTTTCTACCGAAAGTTTTCCTACCTGTAAAATGTAATAAGGACAGAATTCACTATGACTGTGAGTTACTATTAATGGAAACATTGTGAGGATTAAATGCGTACTTGCTTAGGTCACTGCTTGCAAGTACTGCGTGTTTGGTAGAAGTTGGTTGTTACCGTTTTCATTCTTATGGAAACTTCTTTGCAATATCAGTAGAAGTCCAGAGCTTAGCTCATGGTAAAATCGTGTTTTTGGTGAATGTAACTATGATAGTGGTGCTAATGACTGGCTTAGGGAAAGAATGGAACCAGAAGGTTCCTTAGTATATACTTGGGTATGTTAAAGATAAACACATTGTTTTACAGTTTGGACTGGTCATTCCTGCTTGATGACCTGTTGTTTTTTTGGTAGGAGACAGTGGGAGGGGAGGGGGCATTACAGGGATGACAAACAATAAAAATAAAGTAGTAAATGGGAAGATCTCCGAAGTAGGGAGTTGGAGAAAAGAGAATGAACCTTAGCCTCTGTCACCAGCTTGCTGGATGGCCAGAGTAGATGTCCCTGGATCCCAGTGATGCAGAAGGACCTTTACGGAGCTAATAATCTGGATTCCAAGATGGTTGGTGACTTTCGCATTATCCTATGGCTGAGAATGGCAGAAAGAGTATACAACAGGCAGGTGAGGACCTAAAATTCTGCCTACTCAGGTCAAGGACCTCTAAAACAGTGCTTTCCAACTTAAAGTGCATGTAGACCACGTGGAGACCTTGTTAAAACGCAGACTCTCCTTCAGCAGGTCTGAGTTGGGGTCGCTAATTTGCATTTCTAGCAAGTTTCCAGGTGATGCTAATGCTGCCTGTGTGAGGACCACAGTTTGAGTGGCTCTGCCTCAAAACACTGATTTTGTTGTTGTTGTTGTTAAAAGAAGCAGATCAAGTCTGGAAGGAACTGAAAACATGTTTTTACTCATAACCTGAGGCTCTTTGAACCTTTAGACAAAGAGCATGGATTCAGTTGATAACAAACGAATCCTGAGGAATGACTTCAGAGCGTATCCAAGTACCAGCATCTTGGTCTCCGGAAATTAGTCAAAATGCTTGAGTCCATCTTAAGGTAAACCTTTTCCTTCTGCTCTGTAAGGCTTGTGATCTAAAACTGCGTGGTGATTTTACCCTGTGAGAAAGTTAATGTTTCTCTGCTTCTAGAGCTTTCACCTTCTCCCAGAGCAGAGGTATTTTTTGCAGTTCTTGAGCTGTGAGCCCGTGATTTACCACTGGGATTCATTCTCTTGCTTGGTTGTTTTACAGAGAGTTTAATCAAGGATCTTTACCTATTCTTCCTGTCAGTCTCTTCTTATTTTGCCCCCTCCTACTCAGCAAGTTGCATCGGATTTTCAAGGATGGCAAATAGACCTTCAGTGGTATCTCTGAAAAATTGACTTTTTTGGAGAAATACTATTTTGCCGGGCAGATTTCACAGTGATTCCCTTGTGATTTAGATATTTTTCTGTAGTTCTTTTACTCTGCCTTGGCAGTGCACTAGGACGAGGACCTGCAGGCTTGGGAGCTGGCCCGTGTCCCCAACCCCTGAGGACACCGCAGGGAGAAAGGTTGCTCTCTAAGATTGCAGAGACAGTTTCCTGGGAAGGTCACTAGATGGGGATGGGGAAGTGGGAGGAGACCTATATACGACTTACTTCTCTGCTACTATGTGACTGTCTAAATATCAGTTCCCCCATTTGTGATATGGGGTAATAATACCTGTTTTACTTACACAGAGGGTTAGAGGATAATATGAAAAATGCATATAAAAGTTTGTCACTAACGTGTATACAAGTTAATTATTATTAGTATTTGTGCTGCATTGGAGATTCCATCACTCACTGGCTTGTCTGAATTATTTTAATATTCAGTGGCCGAGCAGAGTTCCATGTGATCTTTTTTTTTTCTTTCACATTTTCTAATTTTTCTTTTTTTTTTGCTGTACATGGGCCTCTCACTGTTGTGGCCTCTCCCGTTGCGCAGCACAGGCTCTGGACGCGCAGACTCATGGGCCCAGCCGCTCCACGGCATGTGGGATCTTCCCAGACCGGGGCACGAACCCGTGTCCCCAGCATCGGTAGGCGGACTCTCAACCACTGCGCCACCAGGGAAGCCCAACGTTTTCTAATTCTTTTAATTGATCATCAAGGATGATGAAGTCACTGGCAAAACAGTGCTCTTCTGCCCCTCAAGGTTTTCCCTCAGGAGGAGGCTGGGCAAAAGCTCTAACCCCCAACTTTGCTGCTTACAAGAAATTAGCACAAAGTTTTCCCACTTTTAGTATCAAGGTAACAATAGTTCTCAACAAAGAGCATGCCCATTAGCATTGCTTGTTAGAATACCACAAGTATTTTGTCATAATGGTAAGGAGCCTACTTCTAACCCCATTAAATACCTTGGTGGCTTTTGGCAAGGAAACACCTTTCACTGCTATTTCTTCTTACCTTTTGTTCTTGCTACTTCTGGTTTAGAGTTCCTTTAAAATGGTTTAACTGGGAGCATTGAGGAAATAGCTACTTATGTTATTTGTGCAAAATAAATCACTCATGCCCAGTTTATTAGATCAGTTTTTAGTAGGGTTTGTCTTTTGTCCCTTGAAAGGGTGCTCTGCACGGTAAGGGTTTGGCGACTTTCTTCTGTTGGGGGTTGTCTGTCACAAAGGAAACGTTGGTAGAATGTTGACAGTTACTACTTCTAAGGGACTATGTTGTACGCCTGATTTTCATTCATCTACAAATTTTTATATGCTCTGAAAATGCACTTTGCTTTAGAAAAAACACAAGTATGTTTGAGATTAAGAGCAGGTGTGCTCTATTGCCTTTTAAAGACTGTCCATAATCCTTATGTTTGGCAGACAACTAAAAAAGACTTAAATTGTGAATTTAGGCCACATTCCTTTTTGTCAGGTGTGTCTATGATGTGTCTGTTTGCTTATTTTACCTTTGGATTTCTCTGCATTCAGAAGAAATTGTTTACCCTATCATATTATATAATTATAGGGAAAGGATCAACTATAGTCACATTTACTAGTTTATTTATTTTATCATGTTCCCAAATAACCTTTTTCTGGATAAAAAGGTCATTGCTAGAAGGCCAGAGGCTAAGTAGAAGGGACATGAAAGGTTACCTGTTACAGAAATAAGAAGAGTGAGCTGTGTGACTTTGGGCCAATGGCTTTACCTTTCTAAGCTGAGGGTTACTCATCCTTAAGATATAGATTGTAGGGCTTCCCTGGTGGCGCAGTGGTTGAGAGTCCGCCTGCTGATGCAGGGGACACGGGTTCATGCCCCGGTCCGGGAAGATCCCACATGCCGCGGAGTGGCTGGGCCCGTGAGCCATGGCTGCTGAGCCTGCGCGTCCGGAGCCTGTGCTCCACAACGGGAGAGGCCACAGCGGTGAGAGGCCTGCGTACTGAAAAAAAAAAAAAGATATAGATTGTATATCTTATAGGGCTGAGGGGGCACATCCGGAGACGTCAGTATTCAGCTCACACCTTGTGTCTGACCTCCTCTTGTCTTAGTCATTTTTAATAGCAGCAACATTTTTAACATCTCTCGCTTTCTGAGCAAATTCTTGCTTGTTTCACGGTTCAGTATCTAAATCTCATCAAGCTAATTATCATGCACAGTGTATTTGTAGAAATATTTCAATAGAATGTAGCAAGAATAAATCCTGAATTGCTGTAAATGCAATGTATTTCTGAACTCACATACTGCCTGAACATCAAAACATGGAAGTTATCTGTAAATTGCTGAAAAAAAATCCACACACATGATTCTGCGGCATTTGCTCAGGAAAAACCAATAGATGCTCTGTAAGAAACAAATCTTAGAAGATGATCTCAGTGTTACATCTGGGTATATCAGCCATATTATCATTCTAAGTGTGAATATCCCGGGACATGCCTTTCTGGAAATGGGTTATTAAACAAAAAAAGCAAATTGGCGACAGACTGTCTGCTTGTTTTCTGCATAGAGACTCAGGGTGCGTGAGGCGGAAAGGAAGCTCTTGTTTGTTACCGATGATGGTACACAGAGCTAGGGTCGGTGGGGCGTTAAGGCAGTTGCATCGAATGTGCAGAATTAGAGCAGGTTCATTTGCAAAAGCACAGGTAATGCTGGAGATGGGAGTCAGGCCTCACCCCAGTGACGGGGAGGGCAACACATGACTCTACAGATGCGATTCGGGCTACACTGGGAGCTCTAGTGCATTCCAGTAAATGGCTGCTGTCCCAGGCTCAAGCTCCTGTTCAGCAGTTTCCTTTCGGCTGACTGCTCGTTGTGATGAGTGGACGGGGGGCTCTGGGCTCACAGCTTGGACCCAGACTTCAGTCGGCTGTGAGCTTGACACACAAGGCAGTTGTTATTCTCCCATTGCCTCTGTTCTGTTCACACTGCATGGCTTCAAACGCTCCTGGGAGTGTTATTTGACAGATGTGCTCTAGGACAAAAACATTCTCCTGTGAAGGAGGCGAGGTGGGTAATTTGGCAATGGGAAGATGGAAAACCATTTCAGTCATTTTACATCCCACAGAGAGTTTCTGATGTCAACAGTTTGGCCCTCAGCTCCAAAGTTGCTTTCGTAACTCTGAGCGCTGTCGGGTTGGTCTAAGACATCAGGCTCTTAACAACTTGGATCATAAAGAATGTGGCAGAGTGTCAGCCCAGTCTGTTTTGCTGCTCACTGAAAGGGGATATGATAAATGTATCTGAGTTGGCACTACGATCAAGTAGACAAAAGAATTCATTAAGCTCACCATAAATGTGTCTAGAAGCATATTGGAAAACTAGTCATCCTAGATGGATTCACCAAGTGACAGTAGATTTCTAACACTGGCTCTGACCATCTGGGGAAATTTGGAAAATGCTCAATTCTGAATCTTTCTGTTCTGAAGACCTTAGCCATTTTAGAACAGGCAGCACGTGACTCTATTTTGAAAAGAACATGCCGACCATCTACAGATTTAAGGTAGTCAGAATTGCAAAGCAACAAATGTTTGTCTTAGGCATTTTGAGGCAACTATCCAGGATTTTGGAGTTCCACGTGGGAGGTATTTTTTTCAAGAACACAGCTTTTTTGGTCTTATGACCCAATTCCATAGTCAGTGAAAAGATTATGCTCTCCGATTGTTTGCCTGAGGCAGACAGAAGCCATTTTACTACAAGTACAGGGTTTATATGAGAGCAGACTCTACGTACTCATATGCTATTGTCTATAAAAACAGGCAGGCATTGACACTGGCAATGGACATAGATTAGTCTAGCTTCACATGTATCTTGTGGGTGATTTCTTAATTTTTAAAATTTCTCATTATTCAAACAAGGTCCTGGCTTACGCTTGGTCCAGTTTCTTCCCTTCCTGGCATCGAGGAAGCCTGCGTTTCCTGGTTAGTTGTCTTCTGCGCCCACCCTCCGCTCAGAAAGAATAGTTCAGGGATGGTGAGTGGCAACTTGAAGTCTAATAGCTGTGGGTTGGAAACCTGCCACTGACAGCTGGAAACTGCATGTCCTTGGAAAAGTCAGGTACCTTCTCTGAGTCTCTCAGAGTCCTGAGAGGTAAAACAGGGGAAATCACCTCCTTGCTTGGGGATTCCGACGTGTAAATAAAATCACAGATGGAAACTTGGGAGTACACTCCCTGGCTCATATTAGGTTTTCAGTGACTGTTGCGTGTTCTTAATCAAACTTTTCAAACAAGGGTGACCATCGTCCAACTCAGGGTTTTTTGGGTTTTGTTTGTTTGTTTGCTTTAGAATGAAAATTAGTAAACATCAGGATGACAAGCATAAATCAGGACTGTCCTTTACATGCCAGGCCATCGATCACCATTCTTCAAGGAGGTCTGATCTCCACTTCGAATGTCTGCATGAAGTGAGAGCTTCACCGTTAGTTTATCTTTGCCAGTCATCTGGACAGAAGTTTCACCTGACCATCTGCATTTATAATTTTGTTTCTTTTCACTTGACTAGCCTTCTTCTATAAATTGTCATTCGTTTCTGGTTTTACAGATATTTCTTGAGCTAACCTTTGCTAAAATACATTGTTATTTCTACTTTACCCTAATAACTCTGATTTAATATATTTGATATACTCATATACAAAGTGACGTATCCCAACTCTAACAACTTTGAATAAGATACAAAAACGATAATAACGAATTTATACCAAAGAAGTAAAGATATGTGTGTCATTTGTACTCAATGTGTATATATCTGTGTCCACGCTAGTAGATTTCCAGAGTGAAAATACACATGTATACTGACCGTATGTATAGATACACGTGTGAGTTCTCACTCAGCTCCACCTGCACTTTTAGGGCTCCCTGACCTAGCCTTATGCTGCCCATCATTCATAACACTTTTGCCATATAACATCTTTGTTAAGATTTTGAACTACTATATCTTTCTTTTCCTTTCTCAAACTATACATTACCTTTCTGGTGTCCTGTGTTAGGGCCCTCCAGGACGACTAGACTGCTGATCATGTTCACTCTCAGGATCCAGTGTAGTTGTACCAAGGCGTTTGCATACTATAATATTTTATGCGTTAATATTATTACTGTTACCTAATATGTTAATATTATGTATTAGTTTTATTTCCTATTGAAATTGACATATATTAATTTAAAAGTATATCTATAGGTAGTCAATAATTTATTTTAGTGTGTTACCCCTCCAAGAAAAACTCTTCATTTCAACTCAGACTTTCAGACTTCTATCAAGTGCAAAGAAATACGAGGGGAGGTTCTGTCCACGTGGAAGTCCAATTGGGTGAGTTGCCCCTCGACTCACTTCATAAAGGAAATTGCCTCGCCTGCCTCTTACAAGCAGACCTCAGAGATATTGTGGGTTTGGTTCCAGACCAGCGCAGTAAAGCAAATATCACAATAAAGCAAGTCACACGAACTTAATGTTTCCCAGTGTGTATAAAATTTTTGTCTACACTATACTGTAGTCTTTAGCGTGCAATAGCATTGTGTCTTAAAAAACAATGTACATACCTTCTGTAAAAAATAATGCTGTTGGGGACTTCCCTGGCGGTCCAGTGGTTAAGACTCCACGCCCCCAATTCAGGGGGCACAGGTTCGATCCCTGGCTGGGGAACTAAGATCCCGCATGCTGCATGGTGCAGCCAATAAATAAATGAATAATGCTGTTGGAAAAATGGTGCTGATAGACTTGCTCAGTGCAGGGTTGCCACAAACCTTCATTTTGTAAAAAAAAACCACCAATACTCAATATCTGCACAGCACGATGAAGTGAAGTGCGATCAAACGAGGTATGCCTGTGTTGCCTTTCTTGGTTCTCAACAGATGTGGCTTTAGCGGGTGTAGTTCCGGTTGCCCGCGGCTGAGAGCAGGGCACCGGCACTGAGTGTCCAGGGTGGGAGGCTTTAGATGTACAGCAAAGCCTGACTGTCCTGCACGAGTTTTCAACGTCTCCTGTGACTGTATTTTATGTAGAAACACAAAGTGTTTTTTAACCATTTTAAGAAATGGGCTGAATTTCCCAGGAATGAAACTGTAAATTAGGGGAGATGATAGTTTGTTTTGCTGAGCACATCGTAAAGAGTTGTTCACCATCTTTGAAAGTGGCATCATCAAAGGCAGTGCTGCTTATGGCTTTTTGATCACTGATGTGTCGTCCTCTTATCAGCCAGTATCTGTAGCGATTGTATTTATGGTCATTTTATGTGTATATATAAACACACTGTTAGTCCTTATTTTAAATGTTTGAATAAAAAAGAAATCATTTTAACAATCTTCAGTAGAGGTAGCATCAGAGTCCGGTCAGGAGAGAGAAATGACAACAGATATTTGAACAGAGAAACTTTAAAGCATTCTTACTAAAAAGCTGTCAGCTGGTAACTTAAAAGGTTAAAAAGAAATGCTAAGGTACCCTGGAAATAGCAACTTAAGGAAGCAGCTACCACCACTAGGGAACAAAGGGAAAAACGTAGAAACTTCGAGGCAAGACCCTGTGAAGCCCAAACTCAGACCTCTAGGGAGAAGGGTGGCGGGACTGGTGCTGGTGTTTCTGAGCTCAGAGGAGGGGTCATGAAACTGGGATCCAGACCTCTGATGAAGGAACGATGGCTGGCTGGTGTCTGAGGGAAGTGGGTCCGTGAAGCTGCTTCTCTAAGTGTGGACAAATCCACAAACTGTGTTCAGGTTCCACCAAGGAAAGGCTCTGCAGCTGATGACGTATGGCAGGGTGAGGCTCACAGGAGCCCTAGGCAGCCAAGAGGCTCCCCAGTGGGAGATGGGAGGAGCCTCTTCCTTCTGCGACTTTCCTCTTCCTTCTCCAGCTTTGAGGTCTCCAGTGCCCCTAGAGGCAGATCCCAACGGGGAGAAACTTGGCCAAGCAGAGATGGGGTTTGGGGACCCAGCAACAGAAAGCAGAACTTGGGATCGAATAAGTTTGGAACTGAGAGACAATGAATTAGTAAGTGGTACACTTGGCGATTGTCTTACATCTCCTGAATACAAACTCGCTCATTATAATCATGTCTTTTAGTATAGTTATACCTAGGCATTTGTGTATTATAATATATTAAGTGTATTTAAATACACATATACATATTATAATATATGTAATATACATGAATATAAATACATATAGTGTATGTTTTGGGTTGGCCAAAAAATTCATTTGGGTTTTTCCGTACGATGTTATGGAAAACCCTAATGAACTTTTTGGCCAACCCAATATTTGTTTCCTGTTCTTTTATATTACATAATCCTATTACATTGATTTAAATTGTGTTTAGAGAGAAATAATAATTTCATTTCAGGAGAGCAAAGGAGACATAAAATATTTGTTACAAAAAGTGGGTATTGAGTCTCCTAGTATTAAGACCCCCTGTCTTGGTTTGATGCTATAATATCCATTTGGACTCTAGACTGTCAGCTTCTCGCCAGATTAGCGTGGCAGGCCATCTACTCTCAGCTACAAGGCTTGTGTAGGAAAAGAACCTCATGTGCTTTTACATTCTGACCACACTGCAGACACCCTCTCATAGTTGGCATCCGTGGATCTTTTTTTTTGGAATGGGCATGCTGTAATGGAGATGTGAATCCCAGCCATCATTCTGGTTGTCCCCAGGTTTTTAGGGCTACTTCTAAGGGTCGTGAAGGCACACGTGGGAAGTGACATTCTCTACCACTGCCACCTCGGCCAGTGGCAGAATTTTGAGTGCCCATCGCAGTCAGGGCCTGGGCTTTTTATGAAAATTATATTCAAAAACAATGGTTACCAGTTGTTGAGCTTCTGCAGCAGTTGGTGACTCTGTTAGGGGTTATAAGCACAATGTTATCTACCCACAACAATTTCTAAGTAGTAAATATTATCCCCATTTTATAGATGTGGTCATTGATGCAGAGACCTTGGGACTTTCCTAAGACAACCCAGCTCCATTCAATTTTGTACAACTTATAACTTCCTTTCACTCTGCTTCCCTGTAACAACGCATGATACAAACTCATTATTTGTGAGAGGTTATTTTTGCAAGCAGTACAATTACTTGACAGATTAATTGACACTAATTAACTGAGTCAATAAATTCATAATATAAATGCCTGATACATAGTAGAGTCTCAGTAAATATCTGTTGTATATATATGAGTATATTTTTAAAACATGTTTGTTGTAATGATAATATTCAAATTGATCCATTTTGACCTTGAGCACATCATCTATCCAGTTTTTCTAAAAGGCCAGATGCGCATAATAAAGCCAATTACCCAACAGTAGAAAATGATTTTTTTTTAAGAGGGTCTCCTTGTCATTTGAGCTTCAGGCAAATGGAATTTCAAAACACAAGAGAAAGAGAGACAACGCCCTGCCAATGACAGTTATTCCCAGAGAGTTTCCAAGTATAAAATCTTGGACACAAAATAAAGAGTACTTTCACATCTATATAGTGCAGAAAAGAGTTGCTTTGAAGACAAAGCCAGTAATTAAAATGAACAGAAGCAATTATGTGATTGATAAATCTCTTGTCTCAGCCACTCAGGAAATCAGACTTATCAAAACTACCATCGTTTTCTATTTCTTTTTTAAGCTTCAGTGAAGCAGAATCATTTTTGAAGACTTGATGTCATGATGAACATTTTGTTCATAGCCACCTTACATAATACTGAACATAGTTGTAGATAGAGAGGACTTTTGTAATCGAATACCAATTATAGACTTCCTTGAAAGTAAAGCTTGGGGAAAATGTGGAACGCTTAGGCAGTAACACTTACCAGAATTGCACTCTTCTGGCTGGCTGGTAAAATCCGCTAACAGCTAAAAATACTAGCATCAGTTTTCAAAACATTTTATCCAGATGTATTAATGTTCCTTCCGATTGCATTGCACGGCATGAAAGGAAGCACATCTTGCTGAAATAGGCACTTATTTTATTTGAGCTTGGCTTTCCTCTGACCAAAATATCAGATATTAGCTTGAATGTCTGCCACTGCCCTCTTCTGGATAAAATATAATACATTTACAGAGATGATCTACCTTTTTCACCTCTGGGCTAAACAATTTCTCCTTCAACTTTGAGAAGGGAAACAAATGATAATAGAATACAATTTGGTTTTGTTGTGAACATAAAGGATGCACTATACTCACCGCGTTCCAGCGAACGTGAACAAATGTTTAAAATATTTTACCTTGGCGCTCAGTTAGTTTTCCCTACCATCTTGAAAACGTCACTCTAAAATTAAGATTGTATTCTGAATTCTGTATCTGTTTAGGCAGATGTATTTATCTTTTACAAATGTTTTCAATAGTTAGAGTTGAAAGAGGTTTGACCATTAATGTTTTATGGAGGCAAAATCTTGACCTCATTGTGACTTGGGTCCAAATTCTTGTTAGAGCTTCAGTTTCCTAAGCTGGAACTATAAATCAAAAAACATATACTTTATTTGATAATTGTGAAAATTAAATGAGCTTATGCATGAAGCACTTATCTTTGTACCTGACCTATGGTATTTTCTAAATACAGTATCTGCTATGATAAGAGTTTTATGACATTCTCTTAGTTTTTGCTTTTCTGTAAATCTTTTGATTTCTCCATTGAATCTGAATGAGACCCTTGCTGGGTAGAGTAATCTTGGTTGTAGGTTCTTCCCTTTCAACACTTTAAATATATCCTGCCACTCCCTTCTGGCCTGCAGAGTTTCTGCTGAAAAATCAGCTGACGACCTTATAGGGATTCCCTTGTATGTTATTTTTTGCTTTTCCCTCGCTGCTTTTAATATTTTTTCTTTGAATTTAATTTTTGCTAGTTTGATTAATATGTGTCTTGGCGTGTTTCTCCTTGGGTTTATACTGTATGGGACTCTGCACTTCCTGGACTTGGGTGGCTATTTCCTTTCCCATGTTAGGGAAGTTTTCGACTACAATCTCTTCAAATATTTTCTCAGACCCTTTCTTTTTCTTTTCTTCTTCTGGGACCCCTGTAATTCAAATGTTGGTGCATTTAGTGTTGTCCCAGAGGTCTCTGAGACTGTCTTCAGTTCTTTTCATTCTTTTTTCTTTATTCTGTTCCTTGGCAGTTATTTCCACTATTCTATCTTCCAGCTCACTTATTCGTTCTTCTGCCTCATTTATTCTGCTATTGATTCCTTCTAGTGTATTTTTCATTTCAGTTATTGTGTTGTTTATCACTGTTTGTTCATTCTTTAGTTCTTCCAGGTCCTTGTTAAACATTTCTTGTATTTTCTCGATCCGTGCTTCCATTCTGTTTCCAAGATTTTGGATCATCTTTACTATCATTACACTGAGTTCTTTTTCAGGTAGTTTGCCTATTTCCTCTTCATTTATTCGGTCTTGTAGGTTTTCACCTTGCTCCTTTGTCTGTAACATATTTTTTTATTGTCTCATTTTTTTTGATGGTTGAGGCTGTGTTCCTATCTTGCTGGTTGTTTGGCCTGAGGCGTCCAGCACTGGAGTTTGCAGGCATTTGGGTGGAGCCGGGTAATGATGCTGAGATGAGGACCTCTGGGAGAGCCTTTATTAAAACACAGCATTTCTAACACTTGATAAAATATCAGGAGAAACTTAGTCTCTGGCTCATTTCAGGTTGACAGTTGAGTCAAGCTGTAATTATGTATACAAATTATGTGTTAGCTGCGTGCTCTGGAGAAATGAACCCAAACGAGAATGGAAAACAAACCCACTTACTAAAGTGTGACTTTGGGCATGTGGCCCATTCCTTCTGTGCCTTAGTACCTCTTTATGTAAAATGGGAATACTAGTTTCAAATTCGTATGTTAGATGTGAATATTAGTGAGAGATCTAATACAGAGTAAGTGTTCAGTGTACGTTAATTCTCCATATTATTTTTACACACATGTGGAGAAGTAGCAAAGCCATGGGCTTTGAAATCAAACATCTGTATAAATATCATCTTCTATACTTGTTTCTGAAAGTGACATTTCCATCCATAAGATGGTTGTCGTGAGTATTAAAAGAGTTGTGGGGCTTCCCTGGTGGCGCAGTGGTTGAGAGTCCGCCTGCCGATGCAGGGGACACGGGTTCGTGCCCCGGTCCGGGAGGATCCCACATGCCGCAGAGCGGCTGGGCCCGTGAGCCATGGCCGCTGAGCCTGCGCGTCCGGAGCCTGTGCTCCGCAACGGGAGAGGCCACAGCAGTGAGAGGCCCGCGTACTGCAAAAAAAAAAAAAAAAAAAAAAAAAAGAGTTGTGTGCAAAATGCTTACTGTGTGTAGTGTCTGATGCAGAGAAGGTGCAGAGCATATAAAAAAACAACTTCTAATACCATTTTTGCCTACCACCTGCTTTGTGCCAGACCCTGTGTTCGGAGCTAAAATCTCTAATTCTCGCTAGGTCCAGGCAAGGTAGTCATGAGGAAACCTTGCTCAGGTCTCACTGCTAGGAAGCCCTTAAATTGCATTAATTCTTCTCTTCTTTTCCTTCTTTGATGTTTCACCTACACTGGGCTGCATACTATCAGATTTTCACACTTTAGGGCCCACCAGTGTATATCATTTCCAAAAATGCACAATGATGTTTTCCAACTCCAGTCGCATCACCTTGAACCACTCCTGTGGCCTAGTTCATGAGCCACCTAATCTGATGAACTAAATTATGGCAGGGTTGTTTTTGGGTCTGTGTGCTCCTCCCCCAGAAATGACACATTTGCCTCCTAAAGACTGGCTCCTTTGGCCTCAGATCCTACAAGTCAGGCTCATAGAGGAACTTTCAGATAGCACAGAAGGTCAGCCATGGAAGTCTTTGGGGAGTGTTGTGACTCCAAATTTACCCCACATCATCAGACCAACCCCTGTCTAAGCTGCCTTGACTCACCCTGTGTAACTCTGCAGAGTTTCAAAAGCTTAACACACAGCTTCATGTATGTTAACCCATCTTCAAAGGTAGTTACAATTGCACGTGTTGAATTTCAATCAAAGTAGGTAGATTATCTGGGCCTGGAATCAGAATGGGAGGAAAGTAAAAGAACGAATTTATTATCTGATATACAGCAGTCTTCGCATATGTGGATTCTGAGATTTAAAAAAAAAGATATATATATATCTCCTTGTTTTTTGTTGTTGTTGCTGTTGATTTTTAATTTTCTTGAGAAAGTCACTTACATTCTCATGTGTAAAGTGACGAGATTTGATGAAATAAGGTGTGCAGTACCACTCAATTCTAAGTCTACATTTAATTTGAATTGAAATTAACTAGCAAATTGCATTTAAAGTTGAGATCAACCACTGCTCATGAAAATTGGGTTTAAGGAAAGCATTGTCTTTAGTTTTTAGTCAAGACTTGTCATTCAGCACAGCTCCACATTCAGAGCCCTTCTAACTATTGATTAATCTCTACATGGGTTTGCAAAATAGTAACTTGTCCTTTTGCCTGCTTTAGGGACCTTGGATAATAAACACATACTAAACAACAATTTATGTTTGTTTAGCCACAATTTAATGGGTCTGGGAAAATATCAGAAGCTTGATTGTCAAGACAGCTACTAAAACAAAATTCCAGGAGTAGAAATTAAAGATACTTTCTTATCTCTTCTTTATCTTGTCTTCAGCTTTTCCTTTATACATGAGGTAGAGTGATTTTCCTTTCAATATTTTCAGCTTACATCTGCATTAAGATTCAGCTGAGGAAATTCTGTTTTAGCACCTCTGACCTTCCAGTACCAAAGAACAAGTAGGGTGATTGGTTTTACTGCACAGGTCTCTGGGTACCCAAGCTTTTCATCCTACCAGAGGACATTTATTCTCACCTTAATCAAAATAAATTACTAACTCCCTAGGATTATATATTGTCAGAGTGAACTCAGTTTTATTGTGCTGGATATCAAATCAGGAAATTGCCCATGTCTTACATTCCTAAATAGTGTCGCAGTCACTGTTTATTCCATCAGAGTTCTTCTCTTGATAATTAATCAGAAAATGGAGTGTCGTCACCTTCATTTTTTCTAACAGAAACAGTAGTGTTGTTTAGAAAAATAGCATAAAATTGTAAGTTGCAAAACTTAGATCAGATAATTTCTCCAGCCCTTATCAGTTGAAGGATTATGGACAAATGAACTTTCATTTAAGGATTGTTTTCGGATTAAATAAATTTGGGTTAAGTATGGTGCTTGGTACATACCAAGAGGTTGATAAATTGTTCTACCTTACCAGACCATACACCACACACACACACACACACACACACACACACACACACACACACACACCCCATACATATACACACACAGGGAGTGGGGGAAAAGAAAAAGAGAAAGAAAGAGAAACTTAGCCTTAATTAAAATAGAATTGAATTGGTAAAAAAATGTATACAAAGTGCATGGCAGAGTGTGCAGAGGAAAGATGGTGAGGGTTAAGGCCAATTATACTACTTTTTAACTTCTTTTGTTTAACTTTGCTTTGTTTCATATTTGGTCAATGGTATTTCCTACGAAAATTTCAAGTACAGTAAAAGGATAAATGTTGGGAATTTGGGGGGAACTTTCCACTTAAAGAATAAAGACCAGAAACTGTGATAGTAGGAGACATTGGGAATCAATATTAATGAATGTTTCGGGGGGAGCCATTTCTGCCAGTGTAGCTCTTTGTGGTTGGGACTGTTATAATCACTCCACTTAAAAGGCAATCCATCCAGCATGTTAATGAGAAAATTCACACCAGCACAGGGTGGCTCTCCTGCAAAATGCATTTCTCTTGTGCTGATTTTGATTGTAAGTTGTCTGGGGAATACATCTTCAAAGCCCTTCCTGTTGCCTTTTTTTTTTTTTTTTTTTTTGGGGGTTTACTGGGGAATACATCTTCAAAGCCCTTCCTGTTCCCTTTTTTTTTTTTTTTTTTTTAGTGTGATTGCTTCAAAAACTTCCTGCTTCCTTTGACTATATATAATTCATACCATTATTATAATGATATTTACCTCTAAGTATCTGAGCCAGCCTTAATTTTATGCCTTATCTTGAAATGGTCAGCAAGTAATACAAATCATTTTAATTACTAGTCTATAATTTTTTTCTCCCTGGATGTCTATTAGAAAATGAAAAGAAAGTATGTAATTAAAAATGCCTTGTTAGTAGGAAAGTTAAATGGAAGAAAGAAAAAAAAAGTTCATTCGTTGATTTTTTTCAACAAACACTTACTGACAACTCACTCTTTTTTTATTGAAGTATATTTGATTTACAATGTTTTAGGTGTACAGCAAAGTGATTCAGCTATGCATTTATATACATATATATATTCTTTTTCAGATTCTTTTCCATTAAAGGTTATTACAAGATATTAAATATAGTTCCCTGAGCTATACAGTAGGTCCTTGTTGTTTATCTATTTTACATATAGTAGTGTGTATCTGTTAAACACAAATTCCCAATTTATTTCTCCCCCCGTCCCCTTTGGTAACCATAAGTTTGTTTTCTGTGTCTGTGATACTGACAACTAATCCTTGATGCTGGGATATGCCTGTGAATCAAAACAGACCAGAACACCCTATCAACATAGAGTTTATTATATTCTAGTGGAAGAAGAACGATCACAATAAATAAGAAAAATATAGTGTATATGTTAAAAGACGAGTGCAGAGGAAAGAAATGTAGCAGAGCAAGGGGTCACAGACATAATGAGTGGGGATGTTGCAATTTGCAGTAGGGTGAGCCTCATTGGGAGAATGATATTGAGCAAACGTTTGGAGGCCATGGGAGGGTTCATCTTGTGGGCAGGAGGAAAGAGCATTCCAGGATGAGAGAACGCCCTGAGCAAAGGTTTCAAGTTGGAGCATAAGTTATACAAAAAATGAGGCCAGTTACTACAGTAGAGAGGGATGGAGAACTAGATGAGCTCTGAGATGTAAGAGAGACTAATCTCAAGGCCGTTAGAGGAATTGGCTTTTACCTGGACTGAAATGGAAAACTAATTTTTCTATTTCATGGTTTTGAACAGAGGAATGACAATCTCCCGAACTGTTAAAAGACTTCAGGGTTGAGAATAGACTAACGGAGAACAAGTTGGAAATAAGAGGCATTTTCAGTAATCCAGACGAAAGATGATGGAAGCTGGGACCAGAGCGATTGCAATGGGGGTGATGTCAAGTAGCCCTGATATATTTGAAGGTAGAGCGGACAAAATTTGCTGATGAATTAGGTGTTGCACTGAGAGTAGAAAATCATCAAGGAGGAATCCAAGTTTCTTCAACAGATGGAAGGTTAATGAAACTGGATAAAGGAACCAAGTCAAGTGATTTTATGGGAAAATGGGTTCATTTAAATTATGACATAAGTTGCTGAAGTCTATTCTAAGAGATTAACCAGGAGTTTGAGTTTAGAGTATGTTACTTTTCATTCAAGGCACAAGAATTTATGCATCAGTATTCATGTTTAATATTGACCTCACTTAAATGTTTTCCCATCTCTCTGAGTTTTGGATTGAACAGGGTTCAAAGCCCATCATTTAAGTGGCCATTTATCCATTTTTATTGCTGTTGTTGGTTTTCTGGTTGTGACTCCTGTTCCTGAAACTAATGAGTACCAGCATTTGGGAAGATGGATTAGAGGCATTTGGCAAATGCCAGTTCTATTTTGTCCCTTAACACGGCTCTCTCTTCTATAATGAACACAAGCTAACAAGAGAAGACATGGCTTCAGGATTTTTTAGGTAAGACTAAGGAATAGCTCTGAGGAAGGCTTTCTGAATTCCAGCTGAACTGAAGCAAAACTATGTAGGTTTTTCCTTTTAAGTCCATTTTATGAGGTGAAGCATTTCACAGTAATCTTTCACATTTATCTGCACTGTGATCTCTTTAGGGTGCTGTTGACACAACATTATGGTCTTAATTTGGATTTTTCCTTTTCTGTTTTGGATTCACACCATAAATTTCTTGGTGGTAATTTTAAATGTAGTCCCTGTATAGTAATAACAGAATGGGTAAATTTGATATCTTGATATGGAATTTTTAGTTTCTCTGTTTTGTTTGCTTAAACAGTTATAGCTCATTTAAAAAATAATTGTTATTTTCAGGATTACAGTTGCAATAATATACTGCTGTATGCATATGATTCCATTTATAGATACTAAATCTGAAACATTATAATTTTACACTTGGAAACTCATTTTAGTTTGCTTTTACAAGTTTTACCATTCATGTTTGCAATTAATACATAAGTCTGTGTAACACTACCTCAGAGTTTTGGCACATTTTAGCAATCATATATTATCCTTAGACTTAGGGAGTTTGTAGTTTCACATGGAAGGCAAAGGCATGTATTCATAGTAATGTAAATAAGTTAAAAATCTCTAAGATACTTATATGATTGCTATGTATCAGTGTCACGATCACAAAAATTAGAACATGAGTATATTCAAAGTAATAATTAGGTCATAATGAAGGCACAAAAGGATAAAAAGTTGCATGTGGTTAAAAATCAAGAAAGATGGTAGAAAATATTGCTGATAATATTTCAACAAATGTCAGTGAGATTCTTGGGATGAGCAGTCACACAGAGCCGAAAATGTGGAATTGAAATGAGCAACCCATCACACCCTGAGGGAAGGCAAAGTAAAATGGAAAATGTCTTGGGGATTCCTTGATATTTCAGTTCTCCCTCACTGGTTGATGACTGAACTCTGTAATTAGAGTTTTATTGCTTTACCTGAAGCCTTTGGTACATACCTAAACATGGCAGGTCTCTACTAAGAGCTTCAAAGAATCTGTGGACCTCCAGAGGTACCAAAAAGCAAGATGAAGCAGTTCTCTCTTTTGCCTGGTTAAGGGTCGTGCTTGGGCCGAGTGATGGGAAAGAGAAACAACGACTTGACTTTGGCCAGATAGCATGAGGTGCCTTTTTTATCCTCATAAACATTAATTCAGCTTTTAAAATTTTTTTACAAGAGTTCCCATTTTGCCTCCTGCTATTCAGTCTTCTCTATGAAATGTTTTTAATGGTCCTGGAAAATGAGGAGAAGGTTTCAGGCAGAAGAAATTCATCAGAGCATCCTCAGCCGAAGGAATGGGCCTTGGAGCTGGAAGGACAGTCAGGTCCTTTTCGACCTTGGTTGCCTAGTGACTTCCCCTGGGTGGTCTCCTGGTGCTCTCTGCTTTCCTAGATTTCTGCTGAGAAGCAACTTTTATTTGGTCTTCAACTTGATGGTACAATATGGTATATCTAGTAAATGAGCTTCTATAAACTGTGGGTAAATTAGATCATTACCTATAGGATATGATGAACTCTTCTGGAACCAAGCACGTTCCCCATTCTGCTGTTCCTATACTGAGAATTAGCTCTAGAGGGAGGGAAAGAGGCCATGTAGACAAAACACCAACATTTATCCTTTTAGGTCTTAATCATTTATAGCACTTTTAAAAATAGCTTAGTCTTCCCAAACATCGTAAGCATTTGGAATGTAGATCGTTGATTTTTGGAAGGAGTTGGGGTAGAGAACCAAGAGAGTGATGTTTAAATTCACCAGTCTTGAAAGAGAAGGAAATGGCTCGTAGGGGAACCAGCAGTCAGCGGCTGACGAGGCATATTTAGAGGAACTGAGGACGGTCCCAGCAGACTTGTCGAAAAGGCTTGCCTAAGACGTCGGCAGCGCCAACACTGGGAGCCCCCCCGAGTTCTCATTCTCACCTCGGTTGGTCCTTGGTTCTTTCAGCAAAGTCTATGGACACTTCTTCAGAATGGACCCCAATGTGACAACATCTCACCCTCTCTAGCCCAAGCTGCCATCTCCATCCTCTCCTGGATTATTACAAGAGCTTTCGAACGGGTCTTTCTGTCACCCTTGTCCTTCCACAGTCTATTCTCTGTCCAGAAACCAGGTGGAGCCTAGTAAAACCCAGCTCACATGGCATCACACCTCAGCTCAAAACACTCCAATGGCTTCCCAAATCAGTAAGAGTAAGAGCCGAAGTCCCTACGGCCAGCTCTCCACCCCACGCACAGCTTAGCTGAGTCTGTCTCCTAGCCTCCCGCCTCTTGCTTGCTCTGTGCCCGTTATCATGACCTTCTGGTCGTTTCTCATACATGCCAGGCAAGTCACCCCTTATTGATCCTGCTTTCAGACTGTTTTCCTCCCAGCTAGCTATGGATTTCTTCTAGCGCATCCTTCAGGTCTCTGTTCAGAGGCCACCTCCTCAATGAAGTTTGCCCTGGCACTCTATAGCAATGTCTCCTTTCTTATCACCTCCTGACACATTGTATATTGGCATGTTACATGTTGACTTATTAAACATCTTTAGACTTACATGTGTGACAAGTGTAATATGACTGTAAAAACAACCTAGGTCTAGTGATAGATCATCCATTTCTCGCCTGGAGAATGTAAGCTCCATGGGGATAGACTCTTTATCTGTTTTGATCACTGCTGTGATCAAATAATAATTATTTATTGTTTGAACAATAACTATTTATTGATTAGACCAACAAATAACTCTTATCTTTAATACAATTTCCTCTAGGAAAGAAAGCATGCTAATCCCCTCTTTCTGTGGCACCTTGAAAGTTCAGACTTCGTTTCATTTCATACCATAGAAAAAACAGTGAATTTTGAAAGACACTAAGTAAGTGCCGAGAAAGGAAGAATTTAACAGAAAAGAGAACATAAGACAGGAGTCAGTGGCAGAGTCCCTGTATGTCTCTGGGGAAGGGACACTAAGGTGAGCTACCCAAGGGCTCTCCGGGTGACTGTCAGCAAAGATGTCAGGGCAGGAGAGGGGCAGGAACAACTCTGGCCATTACTCAGATCCAGTGGTGTCCAGAGAACCACTGAGCCTCTCAGGTCTCCTTCCTAAATATCTCTGTAGCCTTTTCTGTTCTCTCCATTCTCACTGTCTGCATGATCTCTTGTCTGGATTCTAACCATCAGGCTTCCTAAACTTCAGTGTCGCCTCTTCTTTCTCATCCCCATGGTTGGAGAACTCTGAAAGGTGGATGTATCATGTCCTTGCTTACAACTCTGTAATAGCCCCTCCCCATTGATCTGAGAATAAAGTTTAAGCTCTTAATACATTGCATAGGTGTTTGCAACTTCATGGCTCTCCATCCTTACAGCTTTTCACACTCGTTGGCTAGACCACATTCTCTCAGACCACTGGGCCTTCAGGGACACTGATCTCTCTGCAGCCTGAAATCTTTCTTTCTCTGTAAGACTGCATCCGTCTGTTCATCTCCCATATCTCAGTCTGGATGAGACACTTGTCCTGATACCTGCTTAGCTGAGCTAGATGTCTCTGTAAGGGTCCAGTAGGCTCCTGCTTTACAGTACAGATTGCACATATCACCTGGTGTTAGAATTCCATGTTTACATACTGGTGTCTCCTCTGGACTATACATTTCTTGAAGGTGTAGAGAAATTTGCTTTGTCTACAGTTGTGTTTTCAGTGCCTGACACGATGCCTGCCACATCTCAGGTATTCAAGATTTGAATGATGGTTTAGTCTCCCCAGATGTCGATATCTGGGAGTCATAGTCTAGGAGAATGTTCCCCAGGTAGGGAGTTAGGTGGAGAAGATAACACACATTCCCCCTAACAAATGTGTGGAACTATATAGAGACTAGCCCTTTGGTAGCGGCCCTCTCTTCTCTGGGGAAACTTTGTCTTGGACCTTGTTGGGGGAGCAGAGAGACAATGATAGAAATAGCCACCCTGCCTTTGGGGATGATTCCCACCAGGGTCTTTCTTCGGCTCCAGGAAATCCTCCATGCCCTTCAGATCAAGGACTCAGTAGAGATGGTGTATCACTCATGCTCTGAACAGGGAACAGAAACCTACTCAGCTGGGACTTTAAAGCTCAGTGGTGAAGATCCTGACTGCAGGGATGTGGGCAGTATTGAGGAAACACCCTGAAAGCAGCCAAGCGAAGACCCTTTATGCCATAGGCCTGAGCACTGGCATTCCCAGAGGCTGGAGAGAGCTGGAGCTGTGCGGAGGGTCGACCCTGTAGAAACAGGAGCCTTGGAGGAAAGCAGCCACTGCCGAGTCCACAGCCAGGAGAGAGCAGCGGAAGAATTACGCCAGTCTCTCCCTCCTACTGTCTGGTCTCCTTCAACTGTCTACCGTTGGCCAAACCCAACTAGCAGTCAGAGGGCAAGGAATCCCGGGTGCTGCAACCCATGGGGCTCTCTCCACAGCCCACATGGGCGTAGAACAGAGCAGAAAGAGTAGAGACGGATGAGTGTGGGCAGACGGAGAGCCGGCACAGTCAACCTGGCTGTTCACTCTCGGCTCCGTGCTCTGCAGCCCAGAGGGAAGATTCTCTGGCGTGATCAGGCACGCCACGTTCTCACTTGTCTAGCAGAACAGCTTGAGCATCGTTTTCTGAGTGTCTAGTTCCCAGAGGCCTTTGCCTCTGCCCCTTGTCCTCGGTACCCTCCCGCACCACCATCCCTGTTAAGAGCCATGACTGAAGCACAGCCCCAGTTTTTCCCACGTGTCATGGTCCAGCTCTGCTTGCAAAGTGCAGCTGATTCGTGTGAAGGGAGCCTGGTCCTGTGCCCTGCTGACCAGGGGTCTTGCTCTGAGAGGCTGGGTCTTCAGCCCACCCTCTAGACCGCTCAGTACTTTTGCAGGGGCTGGAGATGAGCAAGGAGTTGATATGGTCTCAGATCCATTCCTTACCGCTGCTTCCTACAACACCAAGAGCTCCATCTACAGGGAAGCCGAGTATACCCGGTGGAAATCAGACCTGAGCTTTTTTCTGGAGTTCTAAGAACCAGTGATTTTTTTTTTTCGTTGAAGTATAGTTGATTTATAATATTGTGTTAGTTTCAGGTGTACTGCAAAGTGATTCGGTTATGCATACATACATATATATGTATATATCTATATTCTTTTTAAAAATTCTTCTCCATTATAGTTTATTATAAGATATTGAGTATAGTTCCCTATGCTATACAGTAAATCCTTGTTGTTTATCTGTTTTATATATAGTAGCGTGTATCTGTTAATCCCATACTCCCAATTTATCCCCCTCCCTTCCCCTTTGGTAACCACAACTTTGTTTTCTATGTGTGTGAGTCTGTTTCTCTTTTGTAAATAAGTTCATTTGTACTATTGGATTTTGGTCACCATCAAGACCCTCTGCAAGTCTTGGAGATGCCACCTTGATGGGGCTGGCAGGATGCAATTTGCGAATACTTACACTAAAAATTAGTCATTGTTTATCTAAAATCCACATTTTACTGGGTGTCCTGTATTTTATCTGGCCACCCTACTTGGGTGGACTCATCACACACTGTGAGTGCACTTAGGCCTTCCAGCCAAGAGAGAGGCAAAAAATGAAGTGGTACCAGGTGCCTTGCGTAACACTTTGTAGTGCTTCAAAGTTTCTATAATCACATGACAGGCTACACAGCCAGCAGGGGTGGAGCTGCACAGGAGGACCTCAGTCTTCCTCCTTCCCCACCACTGAAACTTACAGAACTTCCTAATATGTGACTTGCGGGAAGAAGGTTGTAATTGTCAGATTTGTGGCTGTATTGTCAAAACTGCATGGAATCAGCTGCATACATTTTGAAACATAAGTTACAATTATGTATGTTCTCTAATAGGGTGAAAAATTGCAATTTGCTTTCAAGGGATACAATAAAACCATTGAAAAACTGTAAGTGCTACCATGTCTAATAAATTGGTGGCCACCCCCTAAGGTAATTTTAGTCATGCAGCATTCACGTGCCACATTCGTCAGACCCCAGCAGACACTCCCCGCCACCTGCCCCAGAAAGCTAAGTATCAAGGAGCAGGGAAGTTGTTTGTACCTGGAAATTTATCCAACCTAGGACTTGGCAGCTTCTAAACTGCCACTGTTAGAGGATGTGCATTGAGATGCTTCTATGTGACACAAACACGCACTGGCACACACACACACACACAGCACATAACATGGCCATGCAAACACACACATACACACACACACACACACACACACACACATGCACACACACGAGCCTGAGGCTCCCCGAGGCTGGCTTGGGCACCTGTGGGCAGGGCTGTGACAGTTCCATGAAGCTTCCTCAGAGGGGCCCTCTACCCTATTCAGAGCATCACATGTGGTTTGGACTTCGGGGCCCCTCTTGCAGAGAGTGTGACCCACATCTTCTCTGTGAAGTTTCCCCAGTGGCTGATGAAAAGGAAGGAAACCCCTTTTCAGGGACTCGGATAGTGAGTACAAGTAGCTACCTGAAAACTTATATTCTACTCAAAAAATATGCATGGATTATACTTTATAATATATCCATTTCCATATGACTCTAAAATATCTTAAAATAATTTATATCTCAGGAAAGTCACACGCTGGAAAGTGGCCCCAAAGTTTATCTTCTGGCTTCCCATGTGGCTTCCACTGTCTATTTACTTTCTAAGCCCTGATCTGGACCAACACACCTGGACCAAGAACAGAGCAGGTGCCTAAGGAGCTCCCGCCCCATCTCCTGGCAGTTCACCAAGGCAAAGGCAGCATATTACATCTGCCAAGGATGTTCTCACCTCTCTGCAGTATCTCAAGCTGTATGATTCATCTCTTTTCAGATACCTTGAAAGTGTTTTTTCTTGGTCATTTTTTTGGACCCTGGAAGTTCTATTAGTAAGCATCATCCATGGCCAAAGACAAATTTTAAAATGTGCCAAACTGCTTAAAATTACCGTTCCTGCAATCCATTATTTTTTTCCTAAATCAACTCATTCTAAACAGTAGACTTTTTCATGGTGTTGATTTTATTGTCAATAGAATAATTTTGATGGAAGTAAATATTACAAATACACAGAGCTGGATTCATCCATTTTGTTGCACGTATCCATGGTTTGTGCTCTCTCTCTTATTGCTGTGTGGTTTTCAATGGTATGAACATATCATCATATTGATTTTTTAAATTTGGATTAATTATGTCATAACTGAGACTGCTGATTTAGTGATATTTAATTTAGAGACACAGAAGAATGAGCTTTATAACCTAGAACTTGGTGTTAAATATCAATTCTACCCATATTAGGCATTCAGTGAATATTTGTAAAGTGAGTGAGTGAATGAATGAATGAATGAATGAAAAGATCTACCCTACAAAAGAAAAATAGCCTATAATTATGGAAGTTGGGTGTCCTCATCGTAGAATATTTAAGAATGCACAAAAAATGTAGAATAAAAACTTCCTAGTAAATCATGACTGAGAGAAAACCATGATGGAGATTTTGAAGTATTTACTTGTATAATTAAAATCATACACTTTTTTCCACTTAACATTTTATTGTGAAGATTTTCCCATTATTCAACTAATTTTGAGAACACTTTGATGGTTGTATACTATTATAACACACGGACTACCAAAAAGAACTTAATTATTATCTTAATAAGTGATTTTTAGTTCTGTAAACCATGTATAAGACCACAATGAACGTGCTGTTAGATATAGATATAGATCTGATTATATCCTTAGTAGGAGTTCCTTGATGTGGAATTGTTAAACCAAAGCTATGAAAAAAAAAAACTCTGAGACTCTCAATGCCTAATTGCTTTCATAAAAATAACAATTTGCTCTTATCAGTAGGCACTGATCAAACTCCCTGCATATGTGCCAGAATAAGATATTAAAATTAAAAAAACTTCTGCCAGTTTTCTAGGCCAAAAAATTAAAAATAGAAAGAGGCTGGTATTGATGTTTAATTTGAGGTTCGAATTGGTGAATATCTGAGTTCATGTTTATGAACATTCTTTGCATGTTTCTTCTATAGTGATATGTATCTTATTGATCTTTACTTTTACCTAACAATGGTAGCAAAATTTTCGTATTTGTAGTTTCATCTCTTGATATTTTCACTCTCCAGCCTTTTCCTCTGGTTTACACTTAGAATGTGTAATCTAGTTCCACATATATTTACTGATATACCTTTTCTTATTTCTTATTTACATCAGTTTATTTTAACATTTACCTTTTTAACAACTTAGAATTTATTTTTGCAAAAGGCTTGAGGAAAGGCCTCATCTTAACTTTCTTTTTCACTGGTGTTCTTTCAGAAAATGATCTTGAACAAAATGTGTTTCACCCGTTGACTGGTAATTAGGGTTTGGGTTATTCAGAATGTATGAACAATTATGCCATTAATTCAAAAAAGCCTGTTCTGAGAAAATGATGTATCTGCATGCCAAACGACCAGATTACAACTTTATTTCTTTTATTATATTTTATAATGAATTGTTATAAATAAATTATTGAAAGATAATTTCTCATTTTAATATGATCCATATTCATTGCCCAAATTTTAGAACAATACTTTAAATTATTAATCTGCTTTATATGAAAACCACATATGTAGAAAATTTTGAATACAGAAATATAACATAGAAAATAATCCAGAATTTTATCAAATAGATACTTTGCTGTATTTTCTTAGCTTTTTAAAAATTTTAACTTTATTGGTGTATAGTTGAATTACAATTTTGTGTTAGTTTCAGGTGTACAGCAAAGTGATTCAGTTATACATATGCATATATTCATTCTCTTTTCGATTCTTTTCTCACATAGGTTATCCCAGAATATTGAGTAGAGTTCCCTGTGCTATACAGTAGGTCCTTGTTGGTTATCATAGTTTAAGTTCAACAGTTAATGTGAATTTTTAAACATAGTTAATGCAAGTATAATCAGGCCTTTGATATAGAATATTGTGCAACCAGCGATATCTTCCATTTGGTAGCTATTGCTTCTTCCCAATTAGCATGAAAGACTTAGCCAATTAATGTAAAATTTAAGGAGTCAGTTAAACACCGATTTTAAATGTACTGCAGAAATATCTTGCAATGAAATTGGCAATAGTGTTTCTCTATGCAACTTGGAAAAAGGGGAAATGTGTTTTGTTGGGTGAATTTTGGTTTCTTGACACAGCGTTTCAGTCATGTATACACGTTAGGCTCTCTTAGCTAGTACTGGAATAGAACAAAACCTGTGGTTATTTTAACCATCATCAAAAGCGGTGCTAAATTCCTCAGGAACTATATGGTAAAGGATGTGGCGTGATGCAGGCCCAGTGGTGGAATAGAGAGGAGTGGGTAGAGCACAGGGGCAAACTCAGGAAACCCTGCAAGGCCAAGATTGCTCATGGCCTCAAAATCCACCTGATATCCAAGGGGCAGCTGTTTTGGGATGGGAAGCCACGAAGGGAAAACTCTAATGTGTTTTCACAGTAGAGGTGGAACACTGCTGCCCCTCCGGCTGGACGGAGGCAGTGGATGTATTTCAGCATTTGCATTTCAATGGTGGGGTGTAAAATTTCACGTTTGCCGCAGATACTGCTACTTCTGTGGCTTTGCATCAGCCAGTTTGCACATTTATATTACTGGTTTTCCTCTGGTAAGACATTTGCTTTTTGAGACCTTGATTTACAACTTTACTTCCCTATTCCCCAAGTTCTTTGTTACTATTCTGTCATCTGAGGTTTCAGGTGATTTTTTTTCCAGAAGTGTAAATGAGTGATATGCTGTTCCGTTTTTGTTTATCCAAAAATGTCTTTCTAGTTTCCTCATGCAGTAAAGCAACTCGGCTGTGAGTAAAATTAACAGGTCGTAAGAGCTTTGCTGCCAAGCTCTGTACAATATCCCTCCATTGTGCTATGTTCGTTGACAATGCTGGCAGGATTTGGGGAGGGGGCTATTGTTAATTTTGTTTAAAACTTGTGGAGCCCTGTATACAAATGGCTTTAAAACATTTACACAACTTTTTATACAATTTTAAAGGTTACACTCCATTTACAGTTATTACAAAATATTGACTATATTCCCCGTGTTGTACAATACATCCCTGTAGCCTGTCCTACACCCAGTAGTTTATACCTCCCACTCTCCACCCCTGTATTGCCTCTCTCCCCTCTCCCCGCTGGTAACCACTGATTTGTTCTCTTTATCTGTGAGTCTGCTTCTTTTCTTTCTTATATTCACTAGTTTGTTTTATTTTTTTAGATTCCACATATATATGATAGTATACAGTATTTGTCTTTCTCTGTCTGACTTATTTCACTTAGCTTAATGCTCTCCAAGTCCATCCATGTTGCTGCAAATGGCAAAATGTTCTATTTTATGGTTGAGTAGCATGCCATTGTGTGTGTGTGTATACATATATAATGTATATATCACATCTTCTTTACCCATTCATCTGTTGATGAACACTTGGTAGTTCTACCATATGACCCAGCAATTCCACTCCTGGGTATATAGCTGAAAAAAATAGAAGTACAAATTACTTTTATTGGTTAGGAAACGTTTCCTTCTTCAGGCTTTTTAAAAGTACTGCTTTTGTTCTTGATGATTCCTCCGTAATCCTTTAATTCTGAGAATGATATTTTGCTCTCCCTCCTTTGTGTTTGTAGGCTCTTCTATTTTATTGTCTACAAATTGATTTTTATTTTCTTATAACTTCTAGGAAAGCTTCTGCAGGTCATCCTTACATTAGTGATTCAATTTGCCCCTGAAGTTAATGCTTCTCTTTGCTGCCTTCAGTAAGGATAGCAATTCTATGTTCTAAAATTCAACCTTCTCACCACCATCCGGTTATAATACCTTTATTCTCCACCTTTCCTGCTTTATGGTTTTCTGCTCTTCTTCCACAAAGATTATACTTATTTGCATCCTATCACGGAAATGAGCTTTGCCCCTCAGTTTTCATGATTTTCTCTTACTTTGCAGTAGTTTGCATGGAGACAGTGATATTTGTATCTCCCATTTCTGTTTTGTGTGTTTGGGGGGTGGTCTTAGCCCAATTTACGTTTTTCCAATACTGAGTCCATTTATAAGCATTCAGTGCCCACACCTACCACAGCAGATTTTCACCTATTAGTATTTTTCAGGACTGAAATTGGACTTCCTCCTATCCCTATCACCCAGATCTCTTGCATTCAAGTTTCACTTCAATGACAATAAATGGAAACTATTGCCACTATATTATTACCCAGTAGGTATCTTCTAAGGAGGGATGAAGAGTAGAGAAAGATTGGATGTATCTGCACCTAGTTATCTACTATTGGGGTACAAAGACGGGAGACAGAAAGGGGGAAAATAAATTGATCTCTTTCTGTTACATCTGAGAAAATTGCTTGTACACATCTACACAAGAAAGACAGTGATGAAGCTCAGCTTACTCTTGCATTTGAGGGGGATGGTTTTATTGTTACTGAGTCTTGACGTGATGGTTATAAAATATTATCAAGAAGAGGAAGGAAAAGTACAACAAATAGTAAACAGAGGGAGACCAGCAGAAAGTTAAAATAAGGCAAGTAATATATCAGATAGATTACTGTAATTAACTTAAAAACTGAATACCCACCAAAGACAGCTGGAGTGTCAGATCATCAACCCCAAACCTCTCTGAAAGACATTTTACTATGATTTCTGTGGATAACGGAAAATTTGCTTTGGTAGTTTTCTCTTTGCTTATCTACAAAGACACTATTTTTAAACTTCCCCTACAACCTTGATCCAGCGTTCTATCCCCTGTTGTTTTGCCGCCTACTGTCTACACAGGAGAGCTTCCAAGGGCAGGAAATAACTCTTGGGTTTGATTTCTTTTTCTCCTCCTGTGATGTTTACCTATGATTTAGAGAGGAACTAGCTAGCAGATTTGGTGGTGTAAGCTCTTAAAGTTGTAAGTTACTTGACCACACTTGCTTTTTCCTCAGGCTTGCTTAGAAAAGTTTTATTGATCATCACCTTTTTTTCTGCCCAATAATGCTGCAGTCCTCAGAGAACCAGTTACCAACTGCAGTAAACATATGTATGTGGTTTAACTTCATGGCATTATGCATGAAGACAGGAGGTGAAAATAGGTCTTTATATGGTAGTCCACAGAGGAAAAATTAAATCTTGTTTAGAAAAACATGTTTTATTTAAATAGATATCTCATAGTTGTCTCATAGGCCATGAAAACTCATTGGTACAGTTCAATTTCTTTGTCAAAATACTGATCTTAAAGTGTAAAATGGAAACATTTTCTATGTAATAGCTCAAATGTAGGGATTGGGGTTTGAGAGAATAGGGTCTCAAGACAGTTTTTCAGCGGGCAGTGAAAGCATGTCATTGCATCACATTCATCACCATTAGCAATGCTTCTAAATCATTTGCATGATATGAAATAACCAAAAATGGTAGTTCTCTGGGAGGCGAATTCTTGTTCTGATTTATCAGTATCCAGCTGGGTGGGCATATGCAAGTTACTTCATTATCTTTCACTGCAACTTAGAATCGTGTTTACAAAATGAGAGAATTGAACCAGATGATTTCAAATGACCTTTTCAGCATGAAAATGTGATGATCCCATGACTTGAAATAACTCCAAGCTTCACATACATATTGCTTACTTTGTGGGAACTTCTGTTGGAGACCTCAGGAAACATGGGACTTCAGTGTAGACCAAGGTTTGCTCTAGAGGCATAGTTTCAATGGGTGAAGTGGGGGACAAGAGCTTTTGCTGAGAAACAGTAGGAGATATGGTGAGTGGATAAGTTAATGTCAGACGGTGGAGAGCTTTGAGTATATATATATTTTTTTTTTCTGCAAGCCATGGGGGACCCATGCAAGCTTTAAGATGTGTATTTCATGATGCAGGCATGAGCCTAGGGATGGTGTGGGTGGGGAGGAATAAAATCTGAGCAGAGACCTGGAGGTTCCTGCAATAGTCTGGGTACGAAGTGATAAACATTTGGGCTAAGAGGCGACAGGTATTCTGCAGATTCAAGAGAGATTTTATTGGAAGAGTAACTAGGATTCTATAATAATTAGGCCATAATTAGAGAAAGACACTTGGGACTTAGGACTCATAAGAATAAAGGGAGAAATGTGTGTGGAAGAGGAATATTTCCTTCTTGAAACTAGAAACACTGAATGTGTCATCTGGAAAGTCCGAAGCAAATTGGAGGTGATAAGCATTGTGCTATTTATTTGGCTCCATAAGCGTTTTTGATGCGAGTTTGTAAACATGAACTTCAAAGAGTGAAATACATTTGATGGTAAAAAACTCAGGCCTGTCAGTGTCTTTTCTGCTCACTGGCTTTGGTAAAATAGCGCTGTTACTGAGAAGGTAATCTCACTGGTTCTTTTATTCTGGAGTGCCTGATTGGTTTTCAGTTGAAAATTAAGAACTTGATGCAAATTAGATGTCAGAAAAAGTAATAACTTTTAAAGATGTTCTCAAATCATATGCTACAGTAACAATGATAATTTTGGGCAAATGGTAAGGTACTTATTACACATTGAATTAAGCTTAATTTTTTAAAAATAGAAATTACTATTATGAATTAGTTTCCCATTTAAAATTCTGGGCATTCTACCATGATAATTAGTATGGATTCATAATACACTAATGATCCCCTGCTTAAAATCAGGATGTATTTTAAGCCAAATGTTATTATTAGTGTATTACTTACGTGTACTCTCGTGCACTGACATTCTTAACTAGTTACGTCTGAAATATGCTTAAATAGAGCCAAGGGCTACATTCCTCTACTCAAACTCTATATCATGAAAATAACTTTTAGTATGTTGAAAACAGAATTGCCTGAATACTCTTTTATTAGGTTAGATAACCATAGATAATGACTGAAAAATGATCGATAGTTATTAAGTTACTTGATGATTTGGTAAATCCCTGGTCAAATAACAGTGGCCTTTTTCTTGTATGTATTTAATTTTTTGCAAGCGTGTGTTATTTATTGCTCTTTCATGTATTTTAAAATAAGCAATGTTATCTTTCTGATACTTCTGGAATACATTTTCAAAATGGTAGAGACGCTAATTTGGGAGAAGTGTTTTGAAGGGGTGTTTTAAACTATATTGTTACGTATCTGGAAACTCCTGAGCTTTGCTGTTGATTGAAGTTAAGTTTTGAGCGAAGGAGCCAGGGTACTGGGCTCCATTTGACCTTGATTCCTAGCGACAGAACGTAGACCTCTTATCAGATCACATATGAATGATTTACCTTGAGCCACAAGTTAGACATTATAAACTTCTTCAGTGATTATATATATCCCTAAAGAAAGGGGTATTTCTGTGCTGGAAACTTCTACAAGTCCAATCTCCTTTCTCCTTCATATGACATCCATCCATCCAGACCTAACAGATCTGGAATCCGAGCTGAAACTGATTAATTATTTCAATAATAATGATATTTAGTTAAACAGTGTATAAACTTCTGGAAATGTTTCTCATGAAAACATTTTAGTTTTGAAAAGAGAGTGATATTATAATATCACTTATCTGATATATATGATAGAAATTAGCATTCAGTTTTCTTTTTATGTTCTATAGCTTGTTAAAAGAAATAATTATACATATTTGAATTGTGTGCTATATAAATGCCTTGATTTTTAAGGCTACCTTTTATTTTCATTTTGTTTTTTCCCATAAATGTAACATATATTTAGATTAAGTTTTACATATACTGTTTTGGTTTTTGATATTCACATAATAGAGGCAGTAGATTTTTCTTCTTCTGAGCTGTTTAAAACTGATTTGAAGAGGGTCCTCAATTTGTATTAAACATGATACAAGAAAATGCAACATAAATGAACGTTTTCTGACATCAAAATTCAGGTGTTCATTTGTCATGTTCTTGGACTTAACCAAAGCAATACATCTCCTTTGAAATTTTAAGAAACACATAAACCACTTCTAAGTCCATGCATGAAACATATTGTCTTCAGATCTCTGAAAGGAGGGGTGGAAGCCAGTATCTCTCTAGGCCACTATCAGCAGAGGCTTACTTTGCGCTTTGTGTCTCAAAAGCACAAACAATAATTTTTTCAACTATGTTGGTGATCAGCTCAGTATACCTTTAGGTAGGAACTCATCTGAAGCCGATCATCTCTGTCTTTAGGTGTCTCAAATTAAAGATGCTTTATTTGCATGACTTCAGTTTTCATTCTGACCTCTGATAAGATGTAGTGATTTTTCATGAGCAAATCATGTCCTAGTTTTACACTTGGTGGTACCTTAGTAATTTTTTGAGGCCCATCTCAAATGTCATTTCTCCCCTAAAACCATCATTCACTCTAATACTATGATTCTTCAACATCCTTCTGCTAATCTGGGCAGCTGGGTAAATTAAATGCCTTTGATGAAATAGTTAACTCTAGAAAAGAGGAATGACTTGTTGAAGAAGAATGATTTCCATTTTGAACATACATTATTTGTTTAAGCTTCGTCCACATCAACAAGTGAAGATGTTTAATAAGTAGTTAAATATATTTGGGTGTATTATCAGTACACAGATGACATTTGAAGCTATGGATTTGAAAAAGGCCATCTAGCCCATATAGTGAGATAGTAGGACACCAAGGAAGGACCTGTAGGCTATACTACATTTAAAGTGTTGTTGGAGATAATAAAAGGCCAAATTGAAATATTTGTACTAATAAAAATAAGATAAAAATCTGATTATACTGATAGTATATGCTCCTTTTAGAAAATATGAGAAGTACAGAAAAGCATAAAGAATAAAATTAAAATCACCAATAGCTTCGTGAACTAGAGATGATCACATTAATTTTATTTGCTTTGATTTTTAAAATTTTACTTGAAAAAGAAACTTGTAATTACAGCAACTATAGTTTTCTAACCTTTTTCTTTTTCTTTTTACTTAAATGATAAAGTCTAAAAATTATTGAAAAACATTTCTAGTGGCTGTGTCTTCCTTTTGGAATCAGGACTTTTTGCTGATGTTTCTTGCTCATTTCTTTTTAATTTAAAGTGATAAAAACTTTTTGTAAGGAATAGATAATCTCTATCAAAATATTGTGAGGCATTAATTTTGTAACACTGCTTAGAATGTTTGTCAGGATTTATTTCTCTGTATTTAACTGATTTCATGCTCCCTACTAGTCCTTGATAACTTGATTTCTTCATTCTTCTTTTACTGTCTTGCTTCATTTTCTATTATAATGGCATAGATCATCAATATCTGGACGAGTCAGATGTTAAGTTAACAAATTAATAAAGAGATATCAGGTTGCCAAGGGCATTGTGAGGAAAACAAGACAACTGATGTGATAAGGAATCTGGGAAATTCCCTTAGGTTGTTGGTCCAGCAGGCCAAGCTGCAACCTGGGGTCCGAATATCAAATGAGTCTGGCCTCAGGAATCTCTGTACCTCCTATAGAGAGAACGGGGGTGCATGTGCTCCTAGGGGAAGCAGCTAGGAGTGAGGCAGGAACCTAGGAACCTAGGGGCCAGACACTGAGCCCCATAAGCAGGCCCACCCCCTCCAGCTGTGGGACCCAGGCTGGAGGGAAAATGGAGACCCATATGCCATAGGTCTAAAGAGCTAATCTTATAGATCAGAATCACTGGACTGCGTTGACTGGACTGGACTATATTCTCTCTCTTCTGCCTTGACAAATATGCCTTCACAAAGGCAAGATTTTAAAATACCCATCAAACGATAAGATTTGGATGACTAAATGTTAGCAAATGATTCAAGATGACAGATTTTCTTTATTACTGCTTATTTTTTGATGTTCTGTAAATGGGTCAGTGATCGTGTATTCATAAGGTAAGAAAAACACTCATAATTTGTAGAAACAATTATATCATTGTTCCTTAGATTTTATTTTTCTTGCTTTCATTTTAGCAAAATCACTAATTAAGCTTAAATAAATAACAGTCCATAACATATTTTATTGGCTGCAATGATCTAAAGGATTAAAAAGTAAAATGTAACTGTGTTCAAAGTGTACAAAATTTAAATGCATCACCAAAAATGCAAGTCAAGGCAAATCAGAAAAGTTGAAAAATGTTTAAATATATTTTCAAAAATCGTTGTTTTTCTAAAATATTCAAAAAAAATTAAAAAAATAAAATATTCAAAATTATGTATTATACTAAAAGGGAAATACTAATTATAAAACATGTATGTCAAAATTATTTATTTTAAAAATTTAATAATATTTTATGTAAATATAAAATTATGTTCATTTTAGTTCTTATATGTCTATATTATATTTTATAAATGTCATTCATTGCTGGTATTCAGTGTTGAATACTTGTGAGGGTAGAGTTAGGATCACGCTTCATGCATTTTATATCTAGACCAACTTATATTTAAATTTAAGACAAAAATGAATGTTTTAATATTACAGGATGTTTCTTGACTGCCATGCACCACTGTTGAATACAATGTGATAAATTGTGAGTACCTTTGGAACCACAAATAAGAACATGAAGAAAAGTAAGAAAATGGACACTTAGCATTTTGGGGAAATAATATTTTATTACATAGGTGTCTACCACATCCGTATTGTCTCAGAGGAAGGATTTGACGGGATAATTACTATACCTAATTATATCTAAAGCACTCAAATCCTCCCTGGCTCCCAAAGAAATGTCAGTTTTTGATGCTGGTGACACAACCTATGGACCTTTGTATCACTTGGACAAAAAGTAGCCTTTGTTTTGAGAACAAAGGTCAACAGACGTTGAGAAGTGTTTCTTTGGGCCTGAGTGTGGGTGGTCACAAGAGTAGATGCTCAGGGTTACAGGCTGTGCGAGGGGCTGGCAAATTTTTCTGTAAAGTGCCAAATATTTTTGGCTTTCCGAGCCATACAATTTGTAACAGGTAGCCAGCAAGAGGAGCTTTAGACAACTGGTAAATGAACGGACGTGGCTGTGTTCCAATAAAGCTTTATTGACAAAGTCAGGCAGGCTGGATCTGGCCATTGAACTGTGGTCTGCTGTCCACCCCCTGCCCCCCACGAAGTGCCATCACTGAACTCCAGATCCAAGTGACAGGCACCCGTGTGTTCGTTAATAAATGAATCATGGGTGTGTTTTTGATCTGCTGAATGGTGGGGCCCAAGGCAGAGGCCCACTTCCTAGTTCTAAGGGAAGCTCTTGAGTAGGACAGGGTAAGGAGTTTAGAGTTTATTCTCAGTGGAATAAAGAGCAAATTGCACATGTTCTACGGGAATACGTTATAATCTTAGTTATGTTTCAAAAAGATCCCCTTGACTGCTGTTTGGAGAATGAATGAAATACTGCGAAAACACAGAAAGAAAAAAGAGATTAGTCCTTCCTGGGGAAATCAATAAATGCTTTACAGAGCAGATGACATTTGATCTGGGTCACAAAGGGCATCTTGGATTTTGCCAGACATTGAGGCAGGGAGAGCCAAGTCAGGCAGAGGGAAAAACGTGTGCGAAAGCAGAGACTCAGAAAGGACTTAGCATATATTGGAGATGATGCAAAAAATCCAAGTGATTAGAAAAACACATGTGTGAGACAGGAGATAGGCTGAAAAACTAGGTTGGATCCTTGTGTGCTGCAAATGGGGCATTGAACTGTGAGAAACAAATGTGGAACTGGCCAAGTCTTAAGTGGGTAAGGTCAGATTTTATTTTTAGGTAGAAAATTGGGACTGTAGTGTGGATATTGGACTGGAGTAGAGGGAAACTGTCACCTGCTTGTGCAGTAATCCAAGTAGAAGGTGAAGAGAACCAAAAATGAAGGCTGGACCGTGGGGACAGACACGGAAGCTAGTTTCAGAAGATACTTTGGAAGTAACACTGATGGGATTTGGTGATTGGTTTTATGGTGGCGATAAGTTAAAAGGAAGGATGACTCTGATAATGACCTAGGGGATGTAGAAGGAGGGACCTTGATAACTTGCGGTGAGAGGAGGAGTGGAAAAGGAGGGGAGAAACAGAGTGACACAGAAGTTGAACCAGTTTGGGACATTCAGGTGCAGAGTCTAGCAGGCTGCTGAAGGTGAGGGATGTAGAAGTATTTGGGAATCAGTAGAGAGCAGGAGATTAATGAAACGGACACTTTCTAATCCTGAAAGTAATTCTGCAGCTCAGTATGCTTTGTCCATTATTTTACAGGGGAGATGGCCAAGCAGAGGTGTATGAACCTCTCCCTCACATTACAAAATGGCTTGTGTTTAGTTACGTATAAATGTATAGTCTCTAATTGATGTCCATTATAAAAGGGGTGCTAAAACACCAGGAAAGAAAATCTCTAAATACACTAATATTTTAATTTATTTTTGTAAGGAAATTATTAGTATGGTATCTCCTACCAGAAAAGTATGGTCAAAAGTTTCAGCCTTTTAATATCATGGTTAACTTTTATTTCTCAAAATGTAATCTTACTCCTTAAGCTTCATTTTAAAAAAAGAACTCAGTAGTGTCTTGCATAAGTGACAACAGATTGGTTTTTCCTTCTTTACATTTAGTCTATTCTGTCTTGCCTTGTTCCTAAGGATGGTGTGAAAACCATGAGGAAATGTCCATAACTGTGGAGACATACATATCAGCCATTAGATACATGTTGCCCACATGCCTGCTGTCTAAAGGAATTTGAGCACTGACAGCTTCATTCATTCACATAAAACTTGTTGAGTGAGTTCTATCTGCCAGTACTGTGTTAGGTGTTGAGCCTCTATTCTCATGCAACTGGAAATATAGTAAAAACAAAGGAGATGACATATAAAGAAAGTAGAACCGAAATTCTATTTACTTTTGTATGTAATGATATAATCACTGAATAAAGTCATGGTAGGGGAGAATCTGTAGAGTGGCATAAGTAAGATCAGGATTCCGAAGTATAATTTTTTTTAATTTTAACATCTTTATTGGAGTATAATTGCTTAACAGTGATATGTTAGTTTCAGCTTCACAACAAAATGAATCAGTTATATATATACATATGTTCCCATATCTCTTCCCGCTTGCGTCTCCCTCCCTCCCACCCTCCCTATCCCACCTCTCCAGGCGGTCACAAAGCACCGAGTTGATCTCCCTGTGCTATGCGGCTGCTTCCCACTAGCTATCTACCTTACGTTTGGTAGTATATATATGGCCATGCCTCTCTCTCGCTTTGTCACAGTTTACCCTTCCCCCTCCCCATATCCTCAAGTCCATTCTCTAGTAAGTCTGTGTCTTTATTCCTGTTTTACCCCTAGGTTCTTCATGACATTTTTTTCTTTTTCAAATTCATATATATGTGTTAGCATACGGTATTTGTCTCTCTCTTTCTGACTTACTTCACTCTGTGTGACAGACTCTAGGTCTATTCACCTCATTACAAATAGCTCAATTTCGTTTCTTTTTATGGCTGAGTAATATTCCATTGTATATATGTGCCACATCTTCTTTATCCATTCATCCGATGATGGACAACCAGGTTGTTTCCGTCTCCGGGCTATTGTAAATAGAGCTGCAATGAACATTTTGGTACATGACTCTTTTTGAATTATGGTATTCTCAGGGTATATGCCCAGTAGTGGGATTGCTGGGTCATATGGTAGTTCTATTTGATTTTTCATTTCATTTATTGTGTTGTTCACCATTGCTTGTTTCATCTTTAGTTCTTCTAGATCCTTGTTAAATTTGTCTTGCATTTTGTCTGTTGTATTTCCAACATTTTGGATCATGTTTACTACCATTATTCTGAATTCTTTTTCAGGTGGACTGCCTATTTCCTCTTCATTTGTTAGGTCTGATGGGTGTTTTTATTTGGATTTGGCCCCGCCTCTGCGTGTAGGTCGCTGGAGGGCGTCTGTTCTTCGCTCAGACAGGAAGGGGTTAAAGGAGCAGCTGCTTCCGGGACTCTGCCTCACTCAGGCTGCGGGGGAGGGAGGGGCACGGAGTGCGGGGCGGGCCTGCGGCGGCAGAGGCCGGCGTGACGTCGCGCCGGCGCACGCTGGTGTGACGTTGCACCAGCCTGAGGCGCGCCGTGCGTTCTCCCGGGGAAGTTTTTCCTTTATTTCGGGACACTGGCAGTGGCGGGCTGCACAGGCTCCCCGGAAGGGAGGTGTGGAGAGTGACCTGTGCTCGCACACAGGCTTCTTGGTGGCGGCAGCAGCTGCTTTTGCGTCTCATGCCTGTCTTTGGGGTCCGTGCTTTTAGCCGCAGCTCGCGGCCGTCTCTGGAGCTCCATTAAGCAGCGTTCTTAGTCACCTCCAGGTACGTGGGGGGTCTCTTGCCTTTTGGGAGGTCTGAGGTCTTCTGCCAGCGTTCAGTAGGTGTTCTGTAGGAGTTGTTCCACGTGTAGATGTATTTCTGGTGTATCTGTGGGGAGGAAGGTGATCTCCGCCTGTTACTCTTCCGCCATCTTCCCGGAAGTCCCAAGTATAATTTTTCAAAGTGGATTCTTTCAGTCTCTTTCCCTGTGATATACTCTGACTGTCGCCTATAAGGAAAACTGGTAGAAAGAGTATAAACTTTTGAGTCGGATATATGAATCCGCTTCCAAAACCCAACTCTGCAAATTAGGAGTTCTAGGCCATTTGTATGTGTCGCTTAACTTCTCTGAAGTTTTTTCTCTGAGAGATGAATATCTGCCCCTGGGCTTGTATGAGGATTAAATGATGTAACACTTTTAAAGCACTGATCAAGTATCTGACACTTGGAAGTGCTAGAATAAGTATTGGTTCATGGTGGGGAAACTTCACTAAGTACTGCAGGGTCTTTATGGGTCTCCGTTAAGCTTAGTTCAACCTAATACATTTATCGTGTTTTGATTTGATGACCTTACTTTCTACACTTATTTGCCTGGGGTGGCAGGCATTTTCTTCTTATGTGCCAAGTGAGATTGCCTGGTTTAGGAGTGTTTTCAGGCAATCTCTTTCTCAGAGGGAGAGAATGATGCCTGCTTGGGCAAGGAATAGAAGAATGGAGGATTTTATATCTCTGATTTGGCAGTTAATCTTGGACAATCTGTGACATTTGTTATAGAATAATTTTTCTTTTAGTGGATGTATGTTTTTATTACCTCAATTAAGTTGTAAACTGTTAACGAATGAAGACTGTCCTATTTGCATAATCTAGTACACAATCGGTATCTAACAAGAATTGGTTGATTAATTTCTTTTATTGGTGTGAGGTAGAATGTGTTAAAACAACATAAAATTCATAATCCCTTACCTCAAATCCTTGGGGAAGGAAGATATATTTCAAAATTAAGATTTAAAAAAATTTTAGATGTCTGTCGTATTGTATCTATATAATATCGTGTACTATTGTAAATATAGTGTGTCATGTACTGTCTATAACTATTGGGATCTGGGCAGCACCTCAGCACTTTAATATATCTGCAGAAGACTATGACTGTTTATACCAAGTGGGATAAATAAGAGCTGCAAAGACCAACATATCTGTTCAGGTCAGGTTTTGCCACCACATGTGTTCAAATAAACTTTTGGTTTTCAAATATTTTAGGGTTTTGATGGTAGATATGGGATTGTGAAACTTCTAGAAAGATATAGGATGATGCTGACAAGTATTATTCTGGTGTTTACATGTGTATATACCACATCAACTTTCTGAAAATAAACGTCTTGAAAGCTATTTTTTGTTTGCTTTTTGTTGTAAAAAATCAAGCAGAGGTTAAGATTTCTAATATGAGACTGGAGTTTTTCCATCCAAAAGTAGAAAAAGGAAGCATCAAAATGCTAGACTTTCTTGAAAGTATTGTCAATCAGAATAAGAGTTACTTGAAAATACTTAATTTCACAGGTTGTTGGATGAAACTGTCATCATCTAAAATATCGCTGTGGAGACAATATGTGTGTTTATTTGCTGCTAACTAAATTTGGTTTTAAATAATCATCCACTTTTAAGAGGACCAGGTATCTATTGATAAAAGATTTGAACCAGGTGTTGATTTGAAAATTTTCAAATTACTCTGAAATGAACCTTTAAGAGAAGCATTTAGTGTAATATATTTTGGAAAAAATATCATAATGATATGTTGGTTACAAATTAATTCATTTTCATTTAATTTCCCAATCAGTGTATAATGCTTTAATTCTTAAAATGAAGAATAGCTACAGATGCATTTATCAACTAATTTAATTTCCCAATCCCAATGATCAGTGAGAACATCAGTTTATTTCTAAGATGGGTATATTGATGGCTTTCAGTTACTGGATGTCTATACTGAGCTAGGTGTAGCTACAATTTCTGCAAGTTCTACAGTGATCTGTAAAAGTCAGTGGTTATGGTGATGGAGGATGTAAGGACCATGATGTGTGGTTCCCAAACTACATGGTTTTGTTGCTTTGCTTATGAGAATTTCCCTCAACTCCCAAGGTAGTTTGATGTATAAGATCTAGAAAGCCTTTAATTTTATGAGTTTATTAATCTATTGACTTATACTGGCTCCTGAAGCAGAAGGAAGTATAGGTATTTGACAGGCATTTCTTGTTGATTTTCCTCTTAAAACGTTTGAATCATCCACACTTGGCCTTGAAAGGAGATAAACTCCCTTAGACTTTGCCTTTGTATTTCCATTTGTTTTTAAATCTTTTAAAACTGGAAAACAGAACACCAAGTTCCAGGAGCATGTTGCTGAGACAACCTTGATGTATTAGCTTGCTAGGAGAGCTGATGTAACAAAGTACCACAAACTGGGGGCCTTCAACAACAGAAATCTATTGTCTCCCAGTTCCGGAGGCTGGAAGTTCAAGATCAGTGTGTCAGCTAGGCTGATTCCTTCTGAGTCTGCAAGGGAGAATCTGTCCAATGCCCCTCCCCCAGCTTCTGGTGGTTTGTGTCAATCTTCAGTTTTCCTTGACTTATAGATGCCTCTCCCCATCTCTCCCTTCATGTTCACAAGGTGTTCTTCCTACATGTGTATCTGTATTCAAATTTCTACTTTCTGTAAGGACATTGGTGTCTGATGTCGGAGGAGGGGCCAACCCTCCTCCAGTATGACTTCATCTTAAGTAATTACATCTACAACTACCCAATTTCCAGCTAAGGTCACGTTCTGCCGTATTGTGGCTTAGGACCACAACATATGAATCTCGGGGGGACACAATTCAAACCATAACACTCAGGCAGGCAAACAATGGATATTTATGATGATTTGGAATTTAAAAAAATTATTAGCATCTTCTGTTTGGAACCTAGCAAATTATTAGAAGGCTCAAAATTATTAAACCCATCCAAAAGAGAAAGAAAGGTTCACGGTGACAGTGAAGTTTTGTGAAAATCTGTTCCATCTGGGTGCTCTGTCCTGGAATAATGATTTTAGAGTCAATAAGAAATTGGATTCTCTGATTCATTTAGATGGAGAAAGAGCACATTTATTGATTCATGCCGCTCAAGTATGTGGAGGTAAAGTAAGGGCATCAGATTGCGCAAGCCAAAGTCTGTGCCTTTATTATGAATTATATATGGCCTGGGAGGATTTTCTGGCATGTTTGAGATTAATATCATCTCAAATTTGTATGGATTGCATTTTTCTTCTACAATTTTCCTTTCATGTAGTTGACTGGGGTTCCTTTGACTACTGATAAGTTGTTTTCTCAGGAGACACAGGTTTTAGTTTTTTATTTTGTATCATAATTTTTTTTTTTTTTAATTTTTGCCTTTTCTTTGAATCCGACATCTTTCTCCTCCATTATCAGCTAAAAGACAGCAAATGTCAAAGACTGCTGTTTCAGGGCAGGGAGCTATTCAGATTTAAATAATTAACGTGACAGTATCTGAGGAATTCGACTTGGAATCCAGAGTAATGAATAAGAAAAACCTGCTTTTCCCCCAGAGCCAGTAAAGCAAAGGCCAATTCATATTACAAATGTGCCTTAGCATAGACAACCTCAGTTCTGCAGTTGGGCTTGTGCTCTGGCTACCACGGGTTCCCGATGGCCAAGGCCACTCATCCCTGGCAGCCTCTTCTTATTGGATTAGTTGCCAAATAACATGGGCAGCAGCCCCTTCTCACCCAGATGCTCACCACACAGTGTTCCCTGGCTGCCCCCTACCTGCTTTAAGGTACGGTCCAGGCAGGACAAGTCGGGGAAAGCATGTTCTGGATTTGGAATCAGAAGACTTGCAGAGGAGTTCAGTGTGACAATAGGAAAGTCACCAAACCTCTAAGCTTTAAATGATTCATCTCTAACACGGAGATTATAATCTTATCTCAGAGTGGTGGTGTGAGCGTAAAACCTGGGAAACCAGTGGAAGATACAACAAAACAATGGTAGTTACCACACACTAATCTACAGAGTATCCAGTACTCTGCTAATTGTTTTGCACACATCCATTATCCCATTAGAATTTCACAGCAGCTACGCAGTGTACATATTTATTATTACCTTCTTTTGTCAGAAGAGAAAAATAAGATGGAATATTTTTCCTAAGAAAATAACAGCTTGTAAGTGGCAGAGCCAGAGTGTGACATAAGAGCTTCACTTTTTCCCACTCTTCTGCACCATTAAACAGTTTGTGCTGGACCATTCTGCAGAAAAAAAGAAAAAAAATCTGATTATATCAGCCTAGAGTACATCATTTCATGGACTAGAAACTCTCTTAATCTCTTCTTTGTAAACTTTGGTTAAAAAGAAAAACTTCTTTATCACTTGCTGCTTCTTTTAATAGCCAAGATGATAAACCAGGCTTAAAAAAGTCTCATTACAAAGGAATGTGCACGGGACCAACCAAAGAGATCCATTCTCTTTTTTTAAATAAAAATATGTTTTCGCTGACAAAAATACATGTAAAGATGCAGATGTTTAAAATATTTCAACTCTTAGCCTATGCTTAATAAGCTAATGATTTTTTAAAAAATAAGTATCTCTAAATATCTCTCAAGAGATGAAATGATTACCATAAAAATCTTTCAAGCTTGCATTATTATCTGAAATATTCCTAAAGCAAACCAAAAATGTGAAATGATAAGATACACGCCTCTGTGTGCGTGCATGTGTGTATGTGAAAGGGGGTTATGAACTGGTTAATTTTGTTTAGTAAAGCAAAAATAATCTTTGGATGATATTTTATGATAGTACATGTATTTTATTACTAAAATTTCTCACTTAAATGTCATTCTCATTTAGGCTACACACAAGAAGAATATATAATATTTACTTGCTTTGATATGTGGGTTTTGCATTCTAAATATAGCTCTTTAATTCATATCCAGAGTTGTATGTGTCTGGCTCTTTGAATGCTAAAAAGTAACACACTCTTAATAGTTTTATGCTAAAGTGTAACACTAACTGAACACCTCACGAAAAGCTACATCTGATGGTTTTGTGGCCCAATTAATATATTTTTTTCAAATTAAATATGACAGTGGTGGCCATGGAGAGACCTGAACTAGTGAGGTAGTAGCAACATTTATTCTGAACTAATTTATGGATGTGGAAATCATACTTTCAGTCTAGCAAATCCATGCACTTACATTTTGTTTTTTAATCCTCACCTTCTGATGGTAAAAAAGAAATTCAGGCCTTCTGTCTATTGACACAGTGTTGTGCTTTTCAAGGATTATCTGAAGATGAGATAAAATAATTTTAATGAACCTTTTCAAGATATTCCACCTTCTATTGGATATCAAAAAAGCACTTGTAATTTGTTAATTGCGCCATTTGAGGAAGGGCTAAGGAAAGCAGTATGGTAGTTTAACGCAACAGTGAGCTGAACTGTCTAATAAAACTTGGGGACTAAGACTCCAAATGTAAGGAAGCCTGAGCATCTGTGCTCACTTGTCATCTTTGCTGCATTATCACACTCCTGCTGTTTGTGCTTCTTCACATTTAATTCGTGTTGCTGTAAAATAATAATAACTTGTAAGAGCTGTTATACTAGTGTTCTTTATATTAATAAAACTCAAAAATATTTCCTGGAAACATGCATTGATTTTTCCTAGCCATCATGGATGGGCAAATTTATTTGTTTGCGGGTACATCTAAACATCATCCATTTGTGTCTATAATTCTTTTTTATCAAAGTATCTTTTTGCACATTAATAATCTTATCCTGAATATCTTTCTGGAAATCCGCTAGAGACTAGAGAGAAGCTTTGGGAGAAGGAGTTAGGAGTTGGGTAACTGGACAGCCAGGGTGTCTTGATTGGGGCAAGGATAAAAGGCACCTCTTTGCTTCTTGTGAGTGGAGTGGGGGTTAGAGAGGTGACATCAACAGAGACCCTTGATGGGAAGGGGTGACTTGGTGATGACTCTCATGAGGACACATTGGAGAGGAACCTCGGTGTTCATCATCTTGCCCTTCTGGCCCTCAATATGATTTTCAGACTCTGGACACTGCTGCACAAGTGACCCTCTTCATGCAGTTGTTCCTTTCAGGAGGTCCCTACGAACAGGATAACGTGTTCTACATCCCATCACCCTGCCCCTGCATGCTCCTTTCCATTCTTTTCTAGATTGTTAAGAAATTTTCATGGTAGACATCACAGCTCTGCATAGAAATCCACATCAGAAAACTGAGTTGTGATGATGGCTTCTGTATATCTCAACCAAGTCCTCCTATCTCAGCCTTTTGTGCCCTTCTGCATATCTTCATCACCCTTTATGGAATTCTAAAAACTTAATGTTTATGGAAGAGATCGAGCATCCCTGTTTCCGGCATCCTGTGAGAACTGAGACGTCTGTGTGACAGCCTCTCTTTCATCTGTACAGCAGTTTTCCCTTAATCATTCCTAAAGATGTCTAGTTAGCTGTTGTTGTGACATCCTCAGTCTACCTGTGTGCTCACTCAGGGTCTTGACTGGAAGCATCTGAGATGCTCCTTGGAACTTCATCTTCCAGCGTCCATTGTAACTACTTGAACTGAGCATCAAAATTATCAGATGAGCAAAAGCCAACAGATGACCTCAGACTCTGAGGTCAACTTAACTGACACGGATGTAGAAAGTTTACAGTGAGGTTACAGCCACGTAGTTTTGGCACTGTTGCTGTTCTCTTCTTGTGCAAGTGTGATGACAAGAAGACATCCTTGTTTGGAGGCCCTGGTGCGGAGTCAGAGCACATCAGTGACATTTCTCCAGTAGATGTGGACTACTTTTTTTTTTTTTTGCGGTACGCGGGCCTCTCACTGCCGCGGCCTCTCGTGTTGCGGAGCACAGGCTCCGGACACGCAGGTTCAGCGGCCATGGCTCACGGGCCCAGCCGCTCCGTGGCATGTGGGATCTTCCCAGACCAGGGCATGAACCCGTGTCCTCTGCATCGGCAGGCGGACTTTCAACCACTGCGCCACCAGGGAAGCCAGGACTACTTTGCTTGACATATTTCATCAATATTTTCATTAAACCTTAAGTGGTCTGCATTTTTCTGGTCAGATAATGTGTTTGGGATTTAGTATGGGCTTTGAGAGAGGTGTAGGGTCTAACAGTGTATTTCTTCCCTCTTCTCGGATGCTGGCGAGTCATCTGAGCTTCCAGTCTCCCCCAAGAGTGCCTGTGCAGCCATGACGTAGCCTTGAGGGATCATGGGTTTGGAAATGATTAATGCCATAGTCCATTTTAGGGCAGCTCTTTCCAAACTGGATTTAACTCAATGCTTCAGAGCCTCCCCGTGTGACTGGAAAGTGACACAAAATTTGGTGCATATGCTTTTTTTTTTAAGGAAGAGGAGTCTTTGCTTTCATTCCTTTCTCAACAGAATCTATGATCTGGAAAACAATTACCACTGGATGATGAAGGTGTAGCCCAGGTTTTCATGGACTATGACAAAATAGAGCGTTCATCTAATTTACTTACCAAAGGCAGCTTTCATAGTTTTGATCTCTTTTTGCAGTTGTGGGGAGCAGCACACAGAGGGGAATCTTCTCTTGGGTAATTAGCAGTTAGAGAAGAGTCGGTCGGTCAGAAAGAGGAGGCTACCTGTGAAAGTGGAGAATCCGGTTAGAAAGCGCCTGCAGTTGCGGCGCCCTGTGGAGCCACAAGCGATATCGGTGGGCCGTCCTGATCCCAGCCCCAGGAGACACTCAGAGGGGGAAGTACAGTTGCTCTGCAGGTCCCCCCTGTGCAAATGGGTTTCAAGATCAATTAACACAGCTGGCCAGAGCCATTTGGCCTTGAATTTAGACTTTGCCATCCCGGTGTTATTTCTGTGCAACCCACTCATAGCATCCCAGGGTCAAAGCCTAATAGGACTTGAAACTGTAAACTTGGAGATCCTTCTGATTGCCACTTGTACAAGTACAATGCAGCAGCAGTGACCATAGCCTAGCAGCTGGGTTACATCTGGGAACCGCAGTGACATCACCAAAACGTGTCAGTTAAGCTGTCCTTAGCGTCTGAGATAATCTGAAATGAGACCCGGAAAGGTGAAATGAGATGCTTAAGGTTAACCACTCAAACAGGAGAACAGGAAGAGAAGCCAGGTTTCTGAGTTCCTCATCCAGTGTCACATTTCTCATGTGGGCCATTCTTGGTCGGCCTTCACTTGTATCCTGCTGTGTTCTTTTCTGGCCTTATTGGCAAAGCATCTCAAACTGCATGTGTCAAACTGCATTCCCTCTCTTTTTAATTTCTCCCCCAAACCTGCTTTTGGAGTTCTAAAACCTTCATCTTCACTCCACAGTCTTATTACTTTAGGGAAAAAAATGCCCTGCTTTCGGGCTTCCCTGGTGGCGCAGTGGTTGAGAGTCCGCCTGCCGATGCAGTGGACACAGGTTCGTGCCCCGGTCTGGGAGGATCCCACATGCTGTGGAGCGGCTGGGCCCGTGAGCCATGGCTGCTGAGCCTGCGCGTTCGGAGCCTGTGCTCTGCAACGGGAGAGGCCACAACAGTGAGAGGCCCGCATACCGCAAAAAAAAAAAAAAAGGAAAAATGCCCCACTTTCAACACACTATGAAGCATTTGCCTTTTTAAAAAGAAACCTGTTGTTCAGAATTTTAGCCTTGGCATTTAGCAAAGTGCCTAATACAATGGAATAAAGTGGAATACACAATGTCTACTTTATGTCAGACACTTTGCTAAAGGAATAAGTGAGACGTGTCGCTTGAATGTTATTAAACAATTGTGATTTGATGCAGCCAGGCCCAGAGGGAAGAATAAGTAATCTCAGTGGTTAGAGTGGCTCAAACACAATAATCCTTGCAGGAAAGGCCTGAGGACAGCAAAGAGCACTAAACTCTCAGCTTGACCTTTGGCACATCACTTTTCTTACCTGGATTGCATTTTTATTTTATAAAAGAAGTAAATATCAACCGTATTTTCCCACAAGGCCATTGTTAGGATCACATATATATGAATGAACTTCATAAGAACAATATAAGTAGAAGGCATTTGTTATTTCTTCTTATCAACACAAAGCTATTTGCTAGAATGCAAAGGTAGATACAGCTCAGTCTGTCTCATACAGGAGATCATGTTTTTCTCCTCTTCCTTTCCTCTGTCTGGTAAACTCATATTCTTTAGAGCAGTGATCCTCCTCTGGGGGAACACTTAGCGAAAATGTCTGAAGACATTTTGGGTTGTCACACTGTGGGTTTGCTACTGACGTCTACTGGGTAGAGGTGAGGGATGACAATAAACATTCTACAATATACACGACAGCCCCCTGCGACCAACAATTATCCAGCCCAAAATGTCAATCATGCTGAGGGTGAGATACCGCTTTTGTTTGAAGACAATTTTATCAAGTGTCTCTTAAGCCACAGGAAATATTAGTTCTCTGCTTTTGATACTCTCCTGAGAATCTACAAAACATGTATCAGCAAACATATCACTAATATTATGAGTTAATCTCCCCAGTTGACTGAGTTCTGTGAGGGCAGAGAGGTGTGTGTATATATATATATATATATATATATATATATATATATATATACTTTTTCATATTCTTTTCCATTATGGTTTACTACAGGGTATTGAATATAGTTCCCTGTGCTCTACAGAAGGACCTTGTTGTTTATCTATTTTATATATAATAGTTTGTATCTGCTAGTCCCAAACTCCTAATTTATCCCTCCCCCCACTTTCCTTTTTGGTAACCCTAAGTCTGTTCTCTAGGTCTGTGAGTCTGTTTCTGTTTCGTAAATAAGTTGTTTTGTATCATATTTTATATTCCACATATAAGTGATATGGTGGTGTTTGTCTTTCTCTGTTTGACTTACTTCACTTAGTATGATAATCTTTAGGTCTATGTATGTTGCTGCCAGCGGCATTATTTCATTCTTTTTTATGGCTGAGTAATAGTCCATTGTATGTATACACCACATCTTCTTTATCCATTCATCTGTCAATAGACATTTAGGTTGCTTCCATGTCTTGGGTGTTGTGAATAATGCTGCTATGAACACTGGGGTGCAGGTATCTTTTAGAAATAGAGTTTCCTCCGGATATATGCCCAGGAGTGGGATTGCGGGATCATACAGTAACTCTATTTTTAGTTTTGTAAGGAACCTTCATACTGTTTTCCATAGTGGCTACACCAGTTTACATTCACATCAACAGTGTAGGAGGGTTGCTTTTTCTCCACATGAGAGTTTTTTAAAAAAATGTTGTTTATCATGATACTTCATACATTCCGGACACAGTATTCGTTCATGTATTTGTTCATTCATTTCAGACCTTTTTTTAAGCATCACTATATGTCAGGCCCTCTTCTAGATTCTGGGGATATATATCTGGATAGACATGACAAAAATCCTTGTCCTGTTGGAATCTATTCTAGTAGGTGTAGACTACTTATTAAGAAATGTGCCAGAGTTAGTAATAAGTGTGAGAATAGACAAGGTCACAAAGAAACAATGATGTTGACTTTCTAAATTCACTGAGTTAGACTGCAGTTAACTAAGGAGTGAGAGAGACACGAGCAAGTTGCACTAATTCGTTGGCAATGAGATGAGTTCGCACACATTTCCTAGTTCAGTGGTTTACTAAATAATGCCGTACTTCCCCTCGCATTCCATGTTTGCTGTCCTGCAGACGTGAGCTACCTCATCATCATCCTTTATTCCACACGTGGGCCCCTACTGTGCACTGGTAGTGTGTGAACCAGAACTCCTATGTGAAAATTAATTCTATGTTTTAGAAAAATATTTTATGCAAAAGGAAATGACTAATGAAGAGAAGTTTTCGTTTCTTGGGTACGTTCATTTTTATCATAAATTTTGTTGTATTGGATATCGAGGTACGTTTCCCTAGTTCTTTGTCTGGTCTCTCAGGGCGCAAAGATGTGTACCCTCCAGTGATAAGGCTTCAGAAGAAATGGGGAGGAAATGAGAGGCTTTCATTGTGTATGCTGATGAAAGGTTAGAAAATCATGCAGGAAACCAGAGTCTGAAGGAACTTTCTCTTAGTTTACTAAGAGGAGGAGCTACTTACCTCTAAATACAAGATAAAGGAGCTTATAATAACTAGGGTAGTCGCTGACCTTCAGTCTTAAGGCAGAGCCAGCTAACTCACAGCCCTTATGAAATTAATCAGAGTGTAAATTAATAAAATGAAGAGCCAGTGAATCTCACAGAAACAGTAGACAGGAGCTATGATTTTCTCAGGTACATCTGGATTGATCACCCAGAAGGAAGATGAAGTAATCAAAATGCATTTTGTAGCTTTTCGTTGATATGCCTCCATCAAAACTTATGAATTTTCAGGGAATTTGGGTCACAACTTAAGGAAACTTTCCAGTGGCCCAGGCATGGCTCTTCCAGGGAAGGTTAAACAGAATCGTTTCCATTTATGGAAGAGGTAGAAAGGCTTGGTAACCTCAGATTCCCTATGGTTTCTGCCTTTATGCTTAAAAACTCAGTGCTGACATACACAGCCAAGCGGTGGCACTATGTCGAAATTGCAGGAGCAACTTCCAAAGCAACTTCTAGTGTCACAGGGATAAGACAGTAGAGAATCCATGATGGTTCTGGGTTCCTCCTGGGAGGAGAATAGGAGGAAGGATCTAGAAGAGGGAGGCCTCTCACTACTGTACACACTGAGCCCACAGACACAGAGCTCCCTGCCTGTGGGGAGGAACTCTGGGGGATGGGGACCCACAATCTGTTTTAACAAAACCTCCAGGTGACCTCTGATGTTCTCTCAAGTTCACAGATCACTGATATACACTAACACTGGTCAAAGAAGATGTTAGTCCTGAAAGTGTGAATAAATTAATGAAGTAATAGGTGTCACCCTTGGTGATCGCTGGCTCAGTGGGGCTGCCTTAGGGGCTGGAAATTAGCATCCTCACATCTCCCAGGAGATGCTGCTTCTGCTGGCCTGGCGATCACTCTTTGAGAAGGATAACTATTTAGTCCATCCTTGTCTTTTTTTTTTTAACAATGTAAATACCAGGGTGAAAAAGTTTAAATGAACATAAAATAGTTCAGATGAAGATTCCACGTAAAATACATTATATTGATGGAAAGAGAAATGACTTATAAATTTAAAGCAATGTTTATAAAGACATTATAATCAGACTTCTGCTAATGTAGTATTTTGAAAAAAATCACTTTATTTCTTAAGAATAAGTATTAATAAATTAGAATAAATATACATTTCACTTAATCATTTGGAGATATAGTATTAAAAATTTCATGCTGGATTAAAATATGTTGCCTTTGCTTTATAAATGACATAAGAAGGCCTATCTTTCAGTCACTTCCATTCAAGGGTACAAAACTAGTGCACATACCAAATAGAGTCAACTAAATATTAATAGGATAAATAATAAATCAAATTAAGAAGAAATTACTTGTATGCTGGGAACACACCAAGTCCCTACTCAGTAAATTTGTTGAACACAAGTTATCCATGAAGAATGAAATGAAAATTTATGGTTCACATTGTAATAATCAGGAACTTAAAACATCCAGGAAATTAGAGTTAGGAAAAATGGCTAATATAACTGTTCTCAACTGCCCACTGGGGATTTTTCCAGTTTTGCATGACCTAGGAGCAGGGCTTCAGTCAATGTGCTGTACTTTTGTATGTGTAATTATAGTGTACAGCAACTTAATGGTTCATTGAAATGGCTGTGCTTACTAAAACATATAATCTTAAACAAACTGTTACCTTAAGTAATATTATTTATTTTCCATTTTGGAATAAAAGAAGTTAGGAAACTTTTAATGGTGGTTGGCCTAAACCCATTGGTATTTGGCTTTAGAATGAATTTATGGACATACAGTTCAACACGGGTATTTCTGAACTTGAATATTGCAGTATTTTTTGCAAAATAATGAAGGTGTACTGTGGATCCCCAGCCTAAAAGTTTTTAACTGGCTTCTCAGTCATCTTTCTAGCTCTAGAGTCTTTCTAGCTTCCATACCCCACTCTTAGACCAGTGCAGAAAATCAGTTGTACTCATATTTCGGCATCATTCGTATTGTCTTTTTTTACTGCTTGGTTGCTTGTTCATACTGCAGGTATAGCATGGAGGGACAGCAAATGTTTGGTATAAAAGAAGAGCTCTTCATCTTGGTTAGGGAGTTACTTGCCCTTCAGTGGTTGAACAGGAGAGTGTGAGTCAAACACTGAGGACATGAATGCATCACTAAACTCAACTCGTTGGATATTGGTTTGTAATGTGCTTGATGTGCAACTGATTTGCTTTAATTTTTATTTCTTTAGTTAATTGTATGTAGCCCTTTTGGAACAAGTGTTTATTCTAAATCAATTTACCAAACTACTGACTTTTGACAAGCAGAGAATCTGGCATGCACTAGGCACTTCTCCTGTGTTAGAAGTGACAGTTGTCTTTGTCTGACTTACTTCACTTAGTCTGATGATCTCTAGGTCCATCCATGTTGCTGCAAATGACATTATTTCATTCTTTTTATGGATGAGTAATATGATATCACTTATATATGGAATCTAAAAAAAGTGATACGAATGAAATTATTTACAAAACAGAAATAGACTCTCTGGAATGGAAAACAAACTTATGGTCACCAAAGGGGAAAGGGGGAGGGGGAAAAATAAATTAGGAGTTTGGGATTAAGAGATACACATGACTGTATATAAAATAGATAAGCAACAAGGACCTACTCTACAACACAGGGAACTCTGTCCAATATCTTCTAATTACCTATAATGGAAAAAAATCTGAAAAAAAATATATATTTTATATATACAAAATATATGTATATAAAACTGAATCACTTTGCTGTACACCTGAAACGTTGTAAATCAACTATACTTCAATTAAAAAAAAGAAAAAAATACACACTTTGAAAAAAAAAGTTGTAGTCATTACTATCATCTTTCTTTCATTCCCTTACTTTTTCCTATTTCTTGATGAATACTCTCTCTTCACCTTCACCGGTTTTTGTTTTGCTTTGTTTTTGGTTTTCTTTTGCTGTACATGGGCCTCTCACTGCTGTGGCCTCTCCTGTTGCAGAGCACAGGCTCTGGACGTGCAGGCTTAGCGGCCATGGCTCACGGGCCCAGCTGCTCCGCGGCATGTGGGATCTTCCCCGACCAGGGCACGAACCCATGTCCCCTGCATCGGCAGGCGGACTCTCAACCACTGCACCACCAGGGAAGCCCACCTTCACCCTTTTTAAATTTTAGGATAGATTTCTTTAGGAAGTTACAATTTTGAACATTTGGGGATGATGTTTTAAAGCATTTTACTCCTATAACAAATAATGCTTAACTAAATATCTCATCTGTTATGACTAAAAGCACTTCCGTGTGGTCACTGAATAATGTGCCTCCTTCACCTGCAGAGATATCCATGTCCTAATCCATGGAACCTGCGGACCTGTGAATGTGTTACCTCCCATGGCAAAAGGGACTTTGCAAGGGTAATTAGGTGAGGGACTTGGATATAGAGAGATTATCCTGGATTATCCAGGTGGCTCAGTCTAATCCCATGGGTCTTTACAGGTGGATAACCTTCCCTGCCTGTGGTCAGAGGGGGAAGTGGGACTTTGGAAGAAGGGCATGGAGAGATGTGATGTTTCTGATTTTGAAGATGGAGGAAGGAGGAAGGAGACAAAGCATGCGGACGGCCAGGAGAGGCGGGAAGGGCAATGAACAGACTCTTCTCGAGCCTTCGGACAGCAATGTAGGCACAGCACTGCCTACATCAAGATTCTAGCCCAGTGTGACCTGCGGCAGACTTCAGACTTATAGAACTGTGAGATAATAAATTCGTGTTGCTTTAAGCCACGAAGTTTGTGGCAATTTGTTACAGCAAAAACAGGAACTTAGTGCAATAGAGTAAAACTGTGGAATATACTTCAATAATGAAAACTAGTAAAGAGTTATGGAGTCTTTGTTTTTGATCCACAATAATAGTTACTCACCAATAAACTCTTAAGAGCCCAACACGTGGTTTTTCCCAAACGCTTCCTGGCCAGCATGGTCACCCACCCGGGTGCAGAGTGTGTAGAACTCAGACAGTAGACTCTTCTGGGAACTTGTTCTTCGGTGTATTTCGCTGTGGTCTCTTTCAGATTTTATGATTGGTAAGAGGGCAGGATGTCTCCTTTTCTTCCTCAGTCTCATCTTTCCAAGATTATGAAAATATAAAAGCAAACATTAGCATTTTTTTCTTTTTCCAAATTAATATTCTTCATTGCTCTCAACTGTCTTTGTGACCTAGAATTCTGCATTTCTCATAAACTGAATATAGAAGTCCATAACTTTTGAGGTGGACCATTTCTAAAGTCTTTATGGAATTTGTTACAATATTGCTTCTGTTTTCTGTTTTGGTTTTTTGGCTGCGAGGCATGTGGGATCTTAGCCCCCTGACCAGGGATTGAACCCACACCCCCTGCATTGGAAGGCGAAGTCTTCACTACGGGACCACCAGGGAAGTCCCAGAAGTCCATAACTTTGATCCTAGGTACAATGTGTTTTGATACTTGTTTTTGCTCAGTATGGAATCACGAGGACCTAGTTTTCTTCTCCTTTTCTTCCCTCTCTTTGATCCAGTCTTTTAATTTCTTTTCTCTCCTTATCTCTCTAGGAATTTGTGATAAATTGCATATGTTATAATGCAGCATCGGACAGTTCCACTAGTACCATTGTAAGCTGTTGTTTTCAAAGCTTCTGCTTCTCACCCCGATCAGCCTAGCCTGAACCTGAGTGGCTTCCCTTCCTCTGTCTTCAGGGGTCTCTCAAGTAGTTAGAGGTAAACTGTGTGCCTCCTTTTGGTTACAGGGTCACAGTTCTGGGACATACCAGTAGCTTGGCATCTGATCATCATAAGGGCAGGAGGAGTATCGTGCTTACCACATTCCTAGGGACATCTGTGAAATGGGTGTGCAGTCTGGCTGTCACATCCCTGTTTCCCAAGAACTCATACCACATTATTACCTTTTCTTAGAGCTCTCTGGCTTTCCCCCCAGTCGTTTTGGTGTTGAGACAGGTCATTTAATGGAAATATCTTTGGAAAGCATTGGCACTATGCTTTGCCCAGTGGTTCTCAAGCTCGTGAGTATCAGAATCACCTGAAGAGCTTGTTGAAACACATTCCTTGTGTCTGTAATATCTAGAATAGTCTCTCTCCCTCTATTTGCCTACCTCTGACACCTCGGCCCCGGTTACAACCTAGCAGCTGTTCCTCTTCTGCCCCTGTTAAAAATTAATCTTTCCGCTCTCAATTTATAACATACAAGGTGTTTCCTCTGAACCTGATCTTCTCTCCCCCAGGCCATTCTTTCTGATTCATCTCCCCTTTATGTGCTCCAATTTTTGCTTCCTCTGTCTTTGTCTTGAGTGTCTCTTCCTAGAAATACAGACACAGAACTAGAGAGCTAGAAGGACCACTGGTGACTGTCAGGTCAGATGGTGCAAATGTCCATGAGTAGAGCAACCGCCTTTACACCCAAGGCACAGGTGGTGAGTGGACTATTCATCCTCTGACTCAACAGAAAGATCCTGGAGGGAAAGAACCTAAATAATTAAAAAGTGCTAAACAATATTAAGATGTTAAGAAAGAATGTGAGCTTCTTTCTCTGTGACATCGAGAGGGACTAAGAATAGCTCTGGCAGTGAGAAATTAAAGTCAGCAAGGCAAAGCATGTGAAAATGTTAGGTAAAGATTTAGGGGCCGCGATTTGATTTACTGACTGTCGTGGGTCAGCCAGGTGGCCTGGTACAGTGACCCTAAGACCACTGGCTGTAAAATCATTAGCCTGTGGGGTAGCAGAGCCCAAGACCAGCCTAGTAGAGAACTAGATGGGTAATTGCTGATGATTGTTAGAAAGTATTTCAGGACAGGACAGATAGGGCAGGGATGAGAGACTCTTCCTGGAGGTTTCACATTTAAATAAAGCGACCTGGTTTCTTTGAACCAATCTTCATCCAGATGCATTGTAGCAAAAGAGAAATATATATGTAAAAAATCACAGAAAGGAAGACATACATTCACCTCCACCTTCTCTTCCTGTGTCCAGATCAGAGTTCACTCTCAAATCTCCTTAGAACCTTAATTCTGACATGGATTTTTCTGACAGTCTCATTTATTGGGACACAGGGCTCTTTGAGGAGTACCCAGTTGTCTAACTATCAGCTTCGGCAACAGAGAGCACCGCCTGGCCTCTCTGTGTTACTTCAAGTCTTTAGAATGCATCAAACAAGTTTCAGTAAAAGTTTTATTTTTAGTGGATAATGCACCGTGGGTGTAGCAATAGCACAGGAGATGGAGTTAGACGGTTCAAATCCTGGCCTTGGTACTTATGAGAACCTATTTCCATTATCTGTACGATGGAAAAATAATGATGAACTCAGAAAGTAACAAGGATTAAATGGGATACTATTTCTAAAGAGCATAGTAGGTTCAGGCATGGATCTTAGTAGGTGCTCAGGGGTAATAGGTGCTTAGTAGGTGCTGTTCTTTCTTTGTAGCGCTATCTGTCATATCCATTATATAATGATCTCAGCATCTCTCTGAAGAGCAGGACCAGGGCCATGGTGAGGCACATAGGTTGGGTGGTTCAAAAGCAGGGTCGTATCCTATTTTAATTACAAATGTGATGTTTTGTTCAGGATGGATATTTCTGCATTAATATTTATTTTAAAATATTGTATTGACATATTATCTTGATTTTGAGTTTTTTGGCACTCCCTTAAATTCTGTGCCTAAGGCTAGTGCCTCACTTGCTGCATTCATTCTGGTCAGGGGGGTAAACAGGAGAATGATGCTTTCCTTATTTTGTAGATAGAAAGTCTAGATGCAGTGACTTTCGCTGCCACTAGCATCCTCTGTTTGTGTGAACACCCGGCATTATTAAGGGGTTATCTCTACAAATCACCTGCCTCACAGCTACGCTTCTAACTCTTTAAGAGCCTTCTCATCCATTGGTCTCTCCCCAGCAACCAGAAAACACTGTGACTCCATCAGAGGCTCCAGCTGACTCGTAATGTGATGACTTGTCACACTCCACTGAGCCAGCTCCATCTCATTCTGTCGGATCCTGGAGTTCTGGTCTCCTGGTGGGTACAGTCTCCAGGGAGGCTGAGCTGTAGCCTCTGCATTAACATCCTCTGCTTTTATATCTGCTGCTCCATTACACAGTCATCTCCTTTCCTGCTGTTAGAGAAAAGAGTGCATTGATCCCAGAGAAAAGGGAGGCACAGCTGTTGAAATCAAGGGGAAAACAAAGCTTGCATCTTCCTCTGATGTGAGAGCCTCACTGTTCTAGGTTTGTTCTCCAGAGATGCAGCATTTTGCTTTTCAGGCAGATGGCTAGCACCGGCACCCTGCAACATACAGACCCCACCTCCCCATTGAGTACGTGTCCACCAGGTGTGGGGAAGTAGAGCTGATAAGAAGTGTGGGTTCAAGTGCATTGATTTACAGCTGCGGAATTGTTTCAGTGTCTGTGTTTTGCTTAAACCAAATGATTCTTTGCATATAAGCTTTAAAACTGGCTTAAATTCCTTAGACCAGTAGGAGTTCTTGCTGAATAGACACTGCATCCTAATACAGCCTAGTGCCAGGCCCTCCTCCCTTTCTTGAGTGTCTGTTTAAGCCCAAGTAGCTCAGATCTTGTCCCGAAAGGGCTTTAAAAATCAGGATAATGTGACACTGAGTTAAGAAGCCTAAGTATATAAGCCCTTTGTGTGTGTGTGTGTGTGTGTGTGTGTGTGTGTGTGTGTGTGTGTGTGTGTGTGTGTGTGTGTGTGTGTGTGTGTGTGTGTGTGTGTGTAGGTTGAAATATTGATTTGGATGGGTCTGTTAAACTGAGTATTCTGTTAAAATATAGAACGTTCCTCTTTTCTCCCAGGATTTGGTCCAGCCTGAACATTTTTTTGCTCAGTGCCCCGCTAACCAGTCATTTCTTCATGCTGATCCTATTGTAGAACGATTTTATTTCATCTGTGCTCTGTTCTATGACCTTGCTACTGTTTGGCACACTTTTATGGTTTTACACAGTTCATTACAATCAGATGTGATTCAAAATGTTCTGTAAGTCAGAGTATGCTTGAAATGCAATGAAAAAGTAACAAAGATCATGAAGATACTATGAAAACTAGCATGAGTTTTCATGGAAAGAAGTTCCAACTTCTAACGTCTGTGTGTAGAGTATTAAAGAACTTTTTAAAAATTGCCAGGCATTTTTCTAGCACATGAGGAAATTCCAGAAAGCAAATACATAGTTTGGGTCAAGTGAGGTCTTGAATGTTCACTAAAGCTCATTAGGTTTCTTCTTCTGAAGAACCTTGGAGCAAAGTTGGCCTCCGAGCAGTTAGTCACTGTTCCTTCTCAGGTTCCTAAAGGACACTCCCAAGGAATAAAATCTTGCCCTGTAAGAGATGAACGTCCAGAAGGGGATGAGTAGGACGCCTCTGGGTTCCTGATGTCTTCCCTTGAGACTCTTCCTCGTGGGTCTCTGCTCCGGTACGATGCTGTCGTGATAGGGCTGTGACAGTGCAACTCTGAGGACAGCGCTGTTCCTGGGGAAAAGCAGAATGTCACAGTGTTTGCCCCACGCCTGGCTCCCCCTGCCCCAGCTTGTGCAACACTCATACACCAGCAACCCCATGGTGCAGCCCTACAGGGTACGAGCGTAAAGGAGCACAGCGGAACAAATCGTATTTCAAAATAACTCAAGATCTATGCTGGAATCCCTCAGTACCCTGAAGGGAATAAATACATAGTTTCTCAAAATATCTTAAGTTCTTACTAATTTTCTCTCCCCATCTTTGCCTTCATGCCCTGTGGCTGTTCTCTCTCCTTTCTCCCAAGTTTTTTTTTGTTTTTTTTTTTTTCTGTAAAATTCCATCAGTCCTCTTCCTTTTGCCTGTCTTATCCTCTTTTTCTTCCTCTTTCTTTCTGATTCTTCATCACAGAGCATGGCAACAGGCAGACAAAGCAGGACCCTCCTTGGAAGGGAGGAGAAAGAAGAGGCTGAATAAAGTCAAACAATCATATCTAGTGCTCAGGGGGAAGAGGAAAAGCTGAACACCTTTGCATTTCAGTAACTTTTATCCGTCAGAAATAGAAGCTTCCAGCGGGCGGGGTTCTTGTGCTGCCAGCGGCTGTGTAAAGGGAATACGGAGCTGTGGACCGGCAGGAGTTTTGGAGTCAGGCATTCGTCTTCTTTATTTAGAATATCAAGAGTAGCAGATTTATAACCTTTATATTGATGTTATGAGTTCAAGTCGCACTTCCCCACCCCCATCATTTTCATGATTCTGTTTCCAGGAAGCTACTTAACAGATTTGTAATTTTAGAAATGTGCAGGTCACTATGTTAATTTCATTGTTACACTCAAAAAAGCCTTGATGAATAAGTGAATAGAAATCTCATCATAATGATGATTTAATGTTTCATTCTTTTACAAAATGTTCTATTAAATATTCACATAAATAAATTCAGCTATAGCTATTTTCATGGGCTGTATGTATATGCTCTTTTAGTCTCAAGGAAATAAATTTCTAAAGGTCATTTGAGACTCTCTTATAGACTCAAAGCTATTCAGAGGTCCAAGATAAAGAATGATGATATTGCTAGACCTGTTTTTGTTTTTGTTTTGCTGTCCTGTGCTTTCATTGTACCTTATTGGGGTTGTAGCCAGAATTCAATCAAATAAGAAAATATAGATTTTTCAGTCTCGCATCTGGAGGGATATTTACATTTCTAATTTCATAATAAGAGTTTAATGTGCAAAAATTAAGCAAACTATTAATAAATTAGGAATTAGAAGAACTTTTACTGAAGAGATTGCGAGCTTCCTAGAAACTCAGATCTGGGTTCTAATCCCAGAACTGGCTACACAAATGTGGGCCAATTACTTAGCGTTTCTGAGCCTCAAGTATGATCAGTGCATAAGTATACTTATCTCATTGTGGGGAATAAATGAGGCGCAATGCATTGCCAAGTGCAAGCCATAGCTGTCTCATTCTAATATAGCACAATTTAGATTTCATTTTTCACTACAGAAAACTTTATGCTTGGATCTTTTCCACAACCAATCAAACTCCCAGTTATAAAAGATGTAAATGACTGTATAGAAGGAAAGAAAATCAACCAGTTTATATATTCTTTGTGGGTAGTTATATAATACAACAATGCACAAATGCTTGGTACATAAATGTAAAAGCCATAAATGTAAAGCATGAACATTTTTGCTACTTGTGATTTTTATGTAACTATATGGGTGGCATGGAAACCAATTTTATTTTGACTTATGTTATAAAGCTGTTGCCAAACACCCTGTGCTTAAGTCATGCTTCACATGGAGATAGTACTGCCTAGTGCATTTCTATGTAACGTGGATCGTAATTTTCCCCTGTGATATCAGAATTGCAAGGTGAACCCACTGAAATTTACACTGAGTATTCACTTATATTTTCAATTGAGAATAACCTCGGGAGCCTGGATTGTTATGGCTACAAAGGCAAGAGAGTTACTGCGAGGGAAGAGAAATGGATAGGAGAGAGAGCTGGAGAGCATTTTATATCTGCTTCCACACCTTTCCTCCAAGCTTCCCCAAAATTCCTGTCCAGGACTCAGACTGAACCTGTGACATTGGTGAGGTAGGAATCAACCAAAGACATCAGTGAAGCTGGATTCCTGAGGTCTCCTTAAAATGGACTCTTCCTGTTCAATATTTTGCAAAGAAAAGGATCAGATGAATCAGAATGAGCAGAAACTATCTTAAGGACCATTTCTGGTCTGGAACCACAAAGTTTACGTTAATCTTTCCCCTGAATACATCCCTTTCAGCCCTCTCTCTTGCCCACTGACCTTCCCTAGCTAACTGCTCTCCCTGTGCCTTGATACCTCTTGTTGTTGAAGATTTGTTGATTGGTTGCAGCTGTTTCACAGTGATTATGTTCAGGGCCGTGTTGACACAAACTAACTCCTTGGTCTCCTTGCTTCATCTTTGAAGCCATGTGGTGGCATGTCCTCCCCAGAACACTGATCTCTGCAACCTGGGGCAGACTGGTTCGATTAGCCCATTGATTTTTACCAACCAGTAGACTTTACAAAGTCAAGATGTTTGTTGTTTTTCTTGGCTTCCAATAAGTTTGTCTGAAAACAAATCATCCATAGACAAAGATATATTCCTTTTATTAAAGTATATTATTTTTCTTAAGGATTTGGAGGCTCAATCAATAATGGTGGTTTGAATGGAAATCTCTCATGTAGTTGACCTGGTATTGCCGAAAATTATAAAGTGTACTGGACACATAATACCTCTTTCTCACCTTCTAACAAGGAGAGTTCATAAAGTGTATGCTTGTTAACTCACTGTCTCCCTCCCATACCAGATCATAAGCTCTCTGAAGACAAGAAAAGTCATTCGTCTTCTGTTTACTCCTATATTCCTAGTATTTATCATTAAGCCTAAGACATAACAGAGGCTTAATATATGGTAAATAATCTAATGAACTGAATAATCCAGAGCCTTTCCCCATCATTATTATTAAATAGTTGTCTTGACTCCCAAAGAACATATTAGTTCTGTTTCTATTTTGGTCATTGTCCTATACAGATAAATGATGGGAGTAGAGAGAAAAAATAATTTTGTTTCATAAATCATACCATTCCAAAGATTTCCAATTTTTTCTCTTGTATAAATCTCCAAGTCAACTATCCCTATAGCTTTCTACTCTGGGTTAGGTTCTTTAAAATCATAAAATGAAGAGCTACAATAGGCATTAGTGATCTAGTTTAATTTGTTAAGCTTTGAGAGTTTTTAATGACATAATTCATGTCAACCTACATACACAGTGTTACAGTGGTTCGGGTTATTTCATTTCTCAAATGCATTTATTACTTCAAGACCTTTTGTTCATTTGATTAAATCTAGTGTAAGATAAAGTATCATGTACCTATTTGATTAGTAAATAAAATCTTCTGCTTTCTGTGTTGCTTCCTCCCTTTTTCAGAATCAATAGTAAAATAGAGAATTTTTCTTTTTGTTCCCAGAAGTTCATAATGATCTTAAGATTGGATGAGGAATGAATGTTTTAAATTAACTGCCTTCTTCCTACTCCCCAGAGCTTTTCACATCATAGTAACAGAGCTCTTTATCTGATGGATCCAGACGTTTCTGGAATCAGCTAAGCTCTATCAGACCTCAGAATGAATGCTTGTGTCACTTCACCAATGTATTCCTCAAAGATTGAATATGGTCAGAGGGAACCTGTAAGAGGGGTAGTTTGTAGATATGGGATTTTTAGGTAATGAGGATGAGATGGAGAAAGTCTTTGCATTCTAAGCTATACTATTATAAAAGGAAAGAGATCTGATATTATGCATAACGGCAGTGAATTCACCAAATCAGCGTTTTTTTTAGACCTAATAACATCTGTTTCAAAGAGATCTGGCCACTTGACTTTGAAGAAAGACACACGTGGCAGGCAACACAAGAGTCCTTTTCTGCCCTCCTCTTTGAAGTGCTTGTTAGTTGATTTTTGGATAATTTCCCAAGCCAGTGAAGTCACCATGTGTGCTGTGACAATCATGTCACCACTGTTTGTATATAAATGAGGCATGTTTGATTTCTGCACTGATGAGCTGTGGATTTCTAGCATGCACAGGGAGTGTGTTCTGTGAGCCTTGTCTCCAGCTGAGCACTTCTTCCCCTGTGGGCAGAGATGCCTTCTTCCTGTTTCATAAAATGCAGAGCCAGCAAAGCAGGAGACTTGCAAAGCCTGGAACGCCTGGACACTGTGCTCAGGATTAACATTCAGGGAGGGGTTTAGGTAACATGGTTTATTGGATGAAATTTGTTTACACCTTCGAATTTCTCCTCCTTCAATCTTCATTTATTCTGAAAGCAGAAGGATATTTGTTATTTAAAGCTTTAAAAAGGAAAAAATACATCCCCTGCAGTGAAGACTCAAGGGCCAGGGCAATGGCTAATTTTCTCAGTGTCCTCAGTGCATGGAGTGTTTGCTTTTACATAGTAAGCATTCGATAAGTGCTTGAGGAAGGAAGGGAGGGAGGAAGAGAGAAAAGGCATTGGCACAGCTGCCTTTTGAAAGGCACACTTTACTTTTCTTCCTCCCTTAATTTATCTTCCTTTCTGTTTTGAGGGAGATCTAATGTGACAGTTGGCAGAGTTGTCTTGTACCTTAGAGAACAGGTAGGAGAGAAGTTTGGGTATGCCTGGGATCAAGTGATACCAAATCAAAACCTGGAGTGTTATTTTCCAAATAAAGGATGATGAATAATCAGAGAACATAACTGCTTCTATTAGTTTCTCAGTTGAAAGAAAAAGGGTGCCTAAGATTGTTACCTTCTTTAGTGACACAAATCAAAACCATTTTGAGATGTTGCTTTAGAAATGTCAATAGCCTGGCATATAATAAATGCATGTAAGTTTTGAGGGAGATGAGCCAATAAACTAAATCACATACACACACGCGTGCGCACACACACACACACACACACACACACACACACACACACACACACATTCCATCTATATCTAAACCCGTCTTTGATCTTAAAGGCTATAACTGGCAAATTCAATTATACTAAGCAAGCAAAAGGTGGGTAGTTTAACAAATGAGATAGGCATATGCTAAAATGTTTCTAAACTTCTGGTATAGATTTGGCATTTTTCACAGATTTAGGAAAGTACACCTGCCATTTGGGGCATTTCTTTTTGTGTGCCTAGAATGGGAAAATTTCAGGGATTCAAAATAGTTTCAACCCAGCACTATCTCTACTGCTGCTGCTGCTACTACTGATGCCGCTGCCGCCGCTGCCACCACCGCTACTGCTGCTGGCAGAGCTGCTGCAAGTGAGCATCCCCCATCCGGGATACCCACCTTCACAGCATCTCCTGCATGCCCTGGCCCCAGATGGACCTACCAGCCCCAGGGAACAAAAGCGGAGGCCCCTCGCCCTCTCCTGCTGCAGCCGAGGATGAGTCCAGAGGGCTGAGTGGAGAGAGTGGTCCTCGGTGGTGGGGGGAGGGGAAAGGTCTTGGTGCTCCGGCCGGGTGTCAGGCCTGAGCCTCTGAGGTGGGAGAGCCGAGTTCAGGACATTGGTCCACCAGAGACCTCCCGGTCCCACGTTTTATCATTCAGCGAGTGCACTCCCAGAGATCTCTCTCTCAACGCTAAGACCTAGCTCCACTCAACGACCAGCAAGCTCCAGTGCTGGATGCCCCATGCCAAATAAGACAGGAACACAAACCCACCCATTAGGAGAGAGGCTGCCTAAAATCATAATAGGTCACAGACACCCCAAAATGCACCGCCAGCCATGATCCTGCCCACCAGAAAGATAAGATCCAGCCCCACCCACCAGAACAAAGGCACCAGTCCCCTCCACCAGGAAGCCTACAGAAGACACTGAACCAACCTTACCCACTGGGGGCAGACACCAAAAACAACGGGAACTATGAACCTGTAGCCTGCGAAAAGGAGACCCCAAACACAGTAAGTTAAAAAAAATGAGAAGACAGAGAAATATGCAGCAGGTGAAGGAGCAAGGTAAAACCCCACCAGGACGAACAAATGAAGAGGAAATAGGCAGTCTACCTGAAAAAGAATTCAGAGCAATGATAGTAAAGATGGTCCAAAATCTTGAGAATAGAATGGAGAAAATACAAGAAATGTTTAACAAGGACCTAGAAGAACTAAAGAGCAAACAAACAATGATGAACAACACAATAAATGAAATTAACAATTCTCTAGAAGGAATCAGTAGCAGAATAACTGAGGATAAGTGACCTGGAAGATAAAATAGTGGAAATAACTACCACAGAGCAGAATAAAGAAAGAAGAATGGAAAGAATTGAGGACAGTCTCAGAGACCTCTGGGACAACATTAAATCCACCAACATTTGAATTACAGGGGTTCCAGAAGAAGAAGAGAAAAAAAAAGGGTCTGAGAAAATATTTGAAGAGATTATAGTTGAAAACTTCCCTAACATGGGAAAGGAGACAGTCAATCAAGTCCAGGAAGCACAGAGAGTCCCATACGCAAGGGAAAGGCAACAAATAACATACAAGGAAATCCCCATAAGGTTAACAGCTGATCTTTCAGCAGAAACTCTGAAAGCCAGAAGTGACTGACAGGATATATTTAAACTGATGAAAGGGAAGAACCTACAACCAAGATTATTCTACCCAGCAAGGATCTCATTCACATTCGACAGAGAAATTAAAACCTTTACAGACAAGCAAAAGTTAAGAGAATTCAGCACCACCAAACCAGTTTTACAGCAGATGCTAAAGGAACTTCTCTAGGCAGGAAACACAAGAGGAGGAAAAGACCTACAAAACAATTTTAAAAATGGTAATAGGAACATACATATTGATAATTACCTTAAATGTCAATGGATTAAATGCTGCAACCAAAAGACATAGACTGGCTGAATAGATACAAGACAGGCCTGTATATATGCTGTCTACAAGAGACTCACTTAGGATCTAGGGACACATACAGACTGAAAGTGAGGGTATGGAAAAAGATATTCCATGCAAATGGAAATCAAAAGAAACCTGGAGTATCAATTCGCATATCAAACAAAATGGACTTTAAAATAAAGACTATTGCAAGAGACAAAGAAGGATACTATATAAGGATCAAGGGATCAATCCAAGAAGAAGGTATAAAAATTGTAAATATTTATGCACCCAACATAGGAGCACCTCAATACATAAGGCAAATGCTAACAGCCATAAAAGGGGAAATTGACAGTAGCACAATCATAGTAGGGGACTTTAACACCCCACTTTCACCAATGCACAGATCATCCAAAATAAAAATAAATAAGGAAACACAAGCTTTAAATGATACATTAAACAAGGTTTACTTAATTGATATATATTTTTTAGCTGTACACAGGCCTCTCACTGTTGTGGCCTCTCATGTTGCGGAACACAGGCTCCGGACACGCAGGCTCAGTGGCCACGGCTCACAGGCCCAGCCGCTCCGCAGCATGTGGGATCCTCCCAGACCGGGACATGAACCCATGTCCCCTGCATCAGCAAGCGGACCCTCAACCACTGTGCCACCAGGGAAGCCCCTTAATTGATATTTATAGGACGTTTCATCCAAAAACAACACAATACACTTTCTTCTCAAGTGCTCACGGAACATTCTCCACGATAGATTGTATCTTGGGTTACAAATCAAGCCTTGGTAAATTTAAGAAAATAGAAATCGTATCAAGTATCTTTTCCAACCACAACGCTATAGGACTAGATATAAATTACAGGAAAAAAACTGTAAAAAATAAAAACATATGGAAGCTAAACAATATGCTACTAAATAACCAAGAGATCACTGAAGAAATCAAAAAATACTTAGAAACAAATGACAATGAAAACATGATGACCCAAAACCTATGGGATGCAGCAAAAGAAGTTCTAAGAGGGAAGTTTATAGCGATACAATCCTACCTTAAGAAACAAGAAACATCTCAAATAAACAACCTAACCTTACACCTAAAGCAGTTAGAGAAAGAAGAACAAAAAATCCCCAAAGTTAGCAGAAGGAAAGAAATCATAAAGATCAGATCAGAAAAAAATGAAAAAGAGATGAAGGAAGCAATAGAAAAGATCAATAAAACTAAAGCTAGTTCTTTGAGAAGATAAACAAAATTGATAAACCATTAGCCAGACTCATCAAGAAAAAAAGGGAGAAGACTCAAATCAATAGAAACAAATGAAAAAGAAGAAGTAACAACTGACACTGCAGAAATACAAAGGATCATGAGAGATTACTAAGAGCAGCTATATGCCAATAAAATGGACCACCTGGAAGAAATGGACAAATTTTTAGAAAAGCACAACCTTCTGAGACTGAACCAGGAAGAAATAGAAAATATAAACAGACCAATCACAAGCACTGAAATTCAGACTGTGATTAAAAATCTTCCAACAAACAAAAGCCCAGGTCCAGATGGGTTCACAGGTGAATTCTATCAAACATTTAGAGAAGAGCTAACACCTATCCTTCTCAAACTCTTCCAAAATAGAGCAGAGGGAGGAATACTCCCCAACTCATTCTATGAGGCCACCATCACTCTGATACCAAAAGCAGACAAAGATATCACAAAAAAAGAACATTACAGGCCAATATCACTAATGAACATAGGTGCAAAAATCCTCAATAAAAGACTAGCAAACAGAATCCAACAGCACATTCAAAGTATCATACACCGTGATCAAGTGACGTTTATCCCAGGAATGCAAGGATTCTTCGCTATACACAAATCAGTCCATGTGATGCACCATAATAACAAATTGAAGGTTAAAAACCATATGATCATCTCAATAGATACAGAGAAAGCTTTCAACAAAATTCAACACCCATTTATGATAAAACAAACTCTCCAGAAAGTAAGTTAGAGGGAACTTACCTCAACATAATAAAGACCATATATGACAACCCACAGCCAATATTGTTCTCAATGGTGAAAAACTGAAACCATTTCCTCTGAGATCAGGAACAAGACAAGGTTGCCCACTCTCACCACTGTTGTTCAACATAGTTTTGGAAGTAATAGAGCAGCATTGACATATATACACTACCAGATATAAAATAGCTAGTGGGAAGCAGCTGCATAGCACAGGGAGATCAGCTCAGTGCTTTGTGACCACCTAGAAGGGTGGGATAGGGAGGATGGGAGGGAGTTGCACGAAGGTTGGGATATGGGGATATATGTGTATGCATAGCTGATTCACTTTGTTATACAGCAGAAACTAAACATTGTAAAGCAATTATACTCCAATAAAGATGTTAAATTTAAAAAAATCGTTTCAACCCTTGGAATATGGTGAGTGTTTAAAGTATCATTAGAATTATCTTTCCTGTTAGCTATTGAGGATATTAACAGAGACCAATGTTATAGGAAATTTGCTTAAATATCCCTTTTTCTCCTCCTTTAATCTTTTTTTTCTGAAAAAAGAGGAATATATGTGATTTAACACTTAAAAGGGAAAACCTCTTCCCCTGCTGAACTATAATAATAAATGTGTGTCACACTTATGCTGTTTTATAAGTGTGTGTGTGTGTGTGTACCATATATGTCTATATGTGTGTATGTGTGTGTACCATATATATGTCTATATGTGTGTATGTGTGTGTATTCATTTTATTTTTCAATTTCAGTGAATTCTTATTACTTAGGAAGTTGGTTTACTGATTGATCTTATTTGAAAGGCTGACTTTAGGTCCTGTGACCTGAGAATTAATGAGGGGAGTTGGGCAAAGTTAATCCGTGTGCTGAACATTAAACACATGGATGGTTTATGGATGGTTTTGTCCTTCCCATTATTAAAAGTTAGGTTGTTCGCACAGTGCCGTGAAAGAAGGGTTAAAATTTACTTTAAGTTCAAATATTTGTTTGCTTCTTACCAGGTATATAACCTGGAGATATAATCTACTTACAAATCAAGTGAGTTTTGGAAGTCTGATATTAAGATTAGATTAGAATGTATATTATCTATCTATCTATCCTTCCTCACATAGCAACTACTAAATAAAAAAGGTCAATGGTTAATTGGTATAATTATTTAAAATCTTTCTCTAAAAACTTTCCCCACCAATTTGATCTATCCCATCTCTGAAATATCACTCTTGCTTTCTTTACTAGTTATCTGGCCATCAGTTAAGCATTACCTGGCAATATCAATCTGTTACTTATTTTGTGTAGGTGTATGTGCCTGTGTGTGTTTGAAAACATTTTAGTACACGTGCATAGTTTCCCTACTAGGCTGTAAGTTACTTTAGATCAGATGCCCTGCCTTGTGCTCTTTCATATTCACTAGGGAGCCCAGCACAAGTTTTCTCACAAAATGGTTGTTCTAATTTGCTAATAGACGAAAAATTTGCTTAAAATGCTGTGATGATGGCAACAGGTAATTTTGAGTGTACGTTGTGAAAAGTGGTATGTAAAACCTTGATATAGAACCCAAAATTAACATAAAAACCTTTATCCAAAGATTTCCTCTTTTTTCTAATTTAAAATGGAACTTAACATATATTTTATATGAATATTATTTTACTATGAGCTACTTCTTAGCGTTTTGTGGCTTTTAAAATACGTTAAATAAAAGACTTCTTGCCTTTCATTTGGATATTGAACTGAGCAAAGGCAATATTATTGGCTATCTGAGGCTGTGTCATCTATTTATCTTCTCCAAGTCTGTTCCCATTTATTTTTAATTCTCCGGCAGTCTTCATGCCAATCCAGGGAGAAGATCTGGTTCCTCTGAGCCGATGGAGTTAGGGCAAAAAAAAAAACAGTAACAAAAAGGAGAGGTTGATATTACCGTCTGTTTGGGAGAGGTTAGTGCCTCATCGCAGTTCAGTGGGACTCCTGCTCTTATGATCTGAAGGCACCACTTATCTTTTTGGGCTTTTAATACAGGCTTATTAGGAAAAACCCCATTGTTCTTAATCCCCTCCCCTTCCTCTGCTTTTTATTTTAAAAAGATGGTTTCTGGCACTAGAAAGATAAAATTCCCGTTTGTCATTTTTTTAAAGTTCCAGGAGAGGCAACCCACGGTGTCCCCTAAAAAATAGAGAGGTTTCCCTTGCCCGTAATACAAATCAGGCTCTGTTTGACTGTGTAGCAAGACCACTAAGTGAGGAAGTCCCTACCCAATGGGACTCTCAATGTTTGTGGGAGGGGACCCATGAAGTAGTGTGGAATTCAGCCAGGGTAGTTGCCAAGATGGAAGTCAAGCAGACATGACTGGTCTTACTCGGGGTTCCTAGTGAATCATGAATGGGGTCCTTGATCCTGGGAACCAGAAAGGTCACTAGTTATTCTCTAGTCCATCATCAGTCATTCTGTAGGTGAAGAGTCTGGGGTTCAGGAAATGTGAGAGGTTGCTCAAGGTCTGACAATTAATAAAAGAACCAAGGAGAGAAGTCATAGCTCCTGGTTTGTGGAGACTAAAGAAAACACACTGCCTTCTGTATCAGATGAATGCATTAGACTCTGAAGATGGTGGGCTCAGAGAAACAGTTGACATTTCTAGCAGGTGGTATCAGTTGTCTCATCTGTGGATTCTTAGTCAAGGTAATTTCTTGGTAAATATCTGTTGAATTTAATTGATCAACAGTTTTCCCTGAATGGTCCAAAGCAAACCAGTTTTGCATCTCCTCCGTCGATTGTCCTTCCCTTAGCTTCAACCATGCCAGGATATCTGGCGTCTCTGTTTTGTGACTCAAGACTGCTGCTGAGTGAGAAACAGAAAGAGCTACTCATGATAGGACGGAAACGCGAAAGGATGGGATTTAGAAAAGCTGAGTTGCCCTGCAAGTCTCTCAAGGCGCTCTTTCTCTCCCCATCACATTTCCTCAGAATCACAAAGTGAGATGATATCAACCTTGAACGCCCCTGCCATCTGACCATTACTACTTACCCTCAGAGGATTTTAAAATCCTCTGCTCCTTCAAGGATGTTGCTATTTAAGTGTATCATTGTTTTCCCTTCCTATTCGCAGACCTTCAGACTATCTATCTTCTGCCCTTCAATTATCCAAGACTTTGGCACCAGACTAGCAGTCTTCTTAACTCTAAATCCTGCTTCATCTTTAATGATGTGCAATCCATCCTCCCCTGGTCCTTCAGTTGTTCGATTCCCTCATCTCCAGTGTCTTTCTCCACTCAACTTAAGCCACACACACCCAATGGTCATACCCTTAGCGTTGTGACCATTGAGAACTGTTCACTTCCAAAACCACTAATTTAAATATCACGTGTTCTGACCTTAATATCTCCCTCCAGCTTTTGTTTATCTTCTCCCACTGGGACCATTCTTCAGTCTCATTTGAACCCCTGTGTTCATTGACACCTCATTTTCCCATTCTCCTCCCGTGCACCATTTCACTGATCCTTATGCCAGTGTCCTAAACTCACTTGACTCTGAGAACCCGTTGTTCTTGTCAGGAAAGACTCCAACTGTGGAGCTCTGCAAATGTCCTTTTTAAGCGTTCCTGCACTCAGGTTGCTAATTCTACTAGAGAAAGCCACAAACACTGGGGAAATAAAATTCACTATGACCCACCTCAGTTGTGCCCTCAGTACTGTCCCAAATCCTGCTCTGTTTCTCTAGTCGTCTTACTTTTCTACTCTTCAAATACCTGACCTTTCTGCTATGCTCTGTCAAACTCTCCTGCTTCCCAGAGAAATTTTTTTTTTTAAAATAAATTCCCTCAACTTTTCACTATGGAGTCTACAAGTCTAGGCATATCTGCACCTGTTCCTACATTCCTCCCTCCAATAAGGCCGTTCGCTCCATACTTCCTCCTGATTCCATCCCTTTCTCAAAACACTACTATGCTGCTGTGCTTGCACTATTCATCATCACCAACATCACGATCATCAGATGACGCTTCCTATAAATTAATGAGAAGTTTAAGTGTGTATGTTTTTCATAAATATTTTTAATGTAATACAGTCTCTCATGCTTTTGTTTTGCTGTAGGCAAGTACCTGACAGACATAAAATTATTCTTTTTTTATTGAACTAAATGCCATCTCTAATTGAAGGTATCTGCAATGTTCACACCTGTGCTGAAATGGGATGACCCCTTTCTGGGCAAGAATACAAGTCCAGCTCTTATCCTCTTATAACAGAAGGACAGTTGTGCCTCTGCTAGCTCTGGCATTTAAAGTGTTTCAGTCCTTAGGTGAACAAACAAAAGAGCATATCTGCCGTTAAAGTACAACACAGAGAAAATTTAATTATGAATGTCCTGGGATTCAGCAGCTGCCACGGGCTTGCTTAAAACATCTCATTCTTGAGAGAAACATTTAATCAGTATGCTATGAAGTAGAAAGAGTATGACCTTTAGAATCGCAGACCTGAATTTGAATACCTGCTCCATCACTTGCTACTTATAAGAATTTAAGCAACTTATAACTTCTCCAAGGGAGATGCAGGACCATCAGGGGAAAGTGGGATGTTTATCTCTCATAGGAATCAGGGAAGACGTGTGCAAGGATGGCATGAAAGACTCCAGGGAATGGAACCCGGTTCCAGAAAGTCTTGACCAGTAGAGGAAGGCCGGTGATTAGGCACGTGGGAGGTTGTGCTCATGCCTAGAAGGAGGGTCTGCAGAATCTGATTCTTCAGGTTTATGGAGCAGCAGAGATGATTCATAAACCCTACTGGGTGGTAGGGCAAGAGTTACCGATGTCCTCTTCTGAGGAAGGTTGGGTGGCCTCTAATTCACCTGGCCTCAAGATGAAGACCTGAGAAGGATTAGGATATGAGGAGAGGGTTTGACCTACTAACTGTATTCTTAAAATTGTCTTCACTGTGTTAGGTGAGCTCATCGCAAAGCTAAGCATATTGTTATAATGCCTTGCAAAATGTCTTTGCTGAGTCAAAACGTAGCGTTATTTTCTTAGCATCTTGCATTTTCAGTGGATTGGTACGTAAGGAAGCATTTTAAATTTATTTATTTATTTATTTATGGCAGTGTTGGGTCTTCGTTTCCATTTAAGGGCTTTCTCTAGTTGTGGCAAGCGGGGGCCATTCTTCATCGAGGTGCGCGGGCCTCTCACTATCGTGGCCTCTCTTGTTGCGAAGTACAGGCTCCAGACGTGCAGGCTCAGTAACTGTGGCTCACGGGCCCAGTTGCTCCGCGGCATGTGGGATCTTCCCAGACCGGGGCTCGAACCCGTGTCCCCGGGCATTGGCAGGCGGACTCTCAACCACTGCACCACCAGGGAAGCCCCAGGAAGCATTTTTTAGATGTGGTAAATTACAATGATATATTTCCTTCACTTTAAGCATAAAACTCACTGTGGCTATTTGTGAAATGTACATGTTCAAGCCCCATACTTGGAGATTTCGATTGAGCAAATCTGGAAGGCATAAAACTCACTGTGGGTTTTGTGAAATGTACATGTTCAAGCCCCATACTTGGAGATTTCGATTGAGCAAATCTGGAATGTCACCTGGGAGTCTGTAATTCTGTAAATTCCACAATTGATTTAGATGTACCACATTTTAAAAGAGCTACGGTATTTGAAAATATTATTCACTATGTTATCTGTCTTTAAAACCTGTGCATCACAGGTCATGCTATATTTAGGCCTATGGATCTGTATAGATTTTGGTCCAAAAATGAAAACTCCTAGCAATTAACTAACCTCAGTTTTCTCACATTGCTCCCTGTTTCTTGTCGGTGGACCTTTCAATTTGTTAATTTTAAAATGTATATGTTTCATTATGTTTAAAATGTCAAAACCTTTTCATATTATTCCAATAGCAGGTTAGTTAAAATTTCTATATTTTAGAAATAGTCATAAACATTATGATGTGGAGAGAACAGAGAGTTTTCTTTACCTTCCTAAACTTCAGTTTTCTCAACTGTGAAATGAAAACTGTATAGATTAAAATTGAATTACCTCACAGGGTAATTTTCATGATTAAATTAACTAATTCACTTAAAATACTTAAAATGATGCTTTGACTTATATTGGTCACTCAAGTGCTAGTTGTTATTCATGACAATAATGGATTTCATTTTCTTTTATTAGAAAACATATTATTTATGCTAAAATCCATGTAACTCTCTTGCAAAGGGAGCTTTGGAATGAGGGACTAATAGTTCTCCCTTCCAACAGCTCAGGTTTGAGGACTAATGAGGTAGCAAATTTGAGAGAATATTTCCATTCGTTTTGGTGAGTTTTTTTGAAAAGATAGCACATTGCTTGCTGAGATTGCTATTGAAGTTGGAAAAATAAACTTGAACTAAGACTATTTTCAGAGTCTATTGGGGAGGAAATAAAAATTGTGCTTCTTAGTCAAATTTGTTTACATTCAGGTAACAGTATGCATTGGGCTTTTAATTTTATTAAGAATGCTGATTCGGTTTCTTTGGAAAACAGCACAGAAGTAGGTGGTGGTGTTCTCATCACACTGTCCTCCAGGTCCTGACCCCACAGGAAGTTTACATCTGGACATATATTGTATCCATGATTGACGTATGCATAGAAATCTGTGATAATCAGTCTACATATCACATCCAGGGACAAGACACTTAGAAACAGCCTATCACAAATTCCTTTCAAAACAGTTTATTTTAAAGGGCTTCTGTGCATAAGAACAGTGACAGAGAAGACCAATCAATGTATAATTGGTAGTACATATTTTTATTGCTAGTCTTAAAGGTAATTGTTCTTTAAACTTATTCCTCCATGATGAATCTTCTGGAATCTAAATGTTTGAAATTATTGGGCATGTAAATGATATGACCTAAGTTAATGTATTAAAAAAACACTCTTATGGTGATACCAAGGAAGAGATCTTTACTGTTTAGCACAAAGTAGGGAATGAATAAATCTTTGGTGAATAAAAGTAGTTGGAAATGTAAACAAAGTCCATATTTTGCTTGTATTCCTCATTATGAGTTTTAGCAGAAAAAAACTTCTTTTGAATGGATCTGGACTTCCACCATATTTTACACACGATGACTTTTCTTAATTCTGATTCCTTTTTTCCATTCTTTTGCTACAAAGAATCATGGCAATTACAATTTTTTTTGGAAAAACGAAGATTGCGCTATTTTATTCATTGTGCTTTTTAACTGTTTGATATGTTAAAATTGTTAACCTATAAAATAAGTAATCATACAACAGAAAATGGGGGACATATTTTGGTATCATCAACAGCCATTTTATGTATTTTTAAAATTCAAATTATCAGCTCATGGACTGAGAAAAGAGGTGAAGAATGTAGCTCTTGGTTTACTTAATTATAAATTTCTTTTTGATGATCAGTCCCTCTGCACTTCTCGTTTTTCTTTGCTTTGGTTGACCTGGGATCCAAATCAATGCGTTTGCCATGATGTATACAATACGGACAACATCTTCATGACTTCTTGGCTAGTTTTCATGCTTACCTACTTAGCTAGAACTCTCCAGTAGAACGTTCATTGTTAACGAAGGGACATGGTTCTCTGAGGGATCGTGATGTTATGTTTGGGAAATCCCGTACACCATATCCGTATCTCTTGTCCTGACTCCCTCCCTCCCCTGGTCTCCTCTTATTCCTCCTTCTCCCCCTCCTTCCTATTCTCTTTCTCTCTCTCTCTCTGATTCACAATGCATATTAGCATATTAAAGAATCTGAAAGCTCTGGATATTGTTTACAGTTGACTGTTCTTGTTTAAAGCATCACCACATTTTCAGTAATTAGGAGTTATTTATTTTTTGTATAAATTATAGACTTTGTGTTGATACATTTTCTCCCTAATTCATGATTTACTGAGAGTTTAATATCTAGAATAGGCAATGTAGCCATATTTACAACTTCTGCTCAGAATTTCTAGTCTCAAAGAACAATGTTATTGGAAGGATACGCTACATTTCTAGCTCCTCTGTTAGGTCTGGTTGTTATTACCTGTGTTGGTCAGAGCGCTGACGACGTTGTATGAAGCCAACTGAATACTTAGAGCAGCGTTTTATATTTTTATGGCATATTATGGTTTTCAAAGTACATTTGAATATAAGATCTCATCTTGTTCTCTGAACAGCCCTATGACACTGTGATTCCCACTTTATGGACACAACGCTCATGCTCAGAGAAGGAGGCATTAGGAAGGGCACACAGCTCTGACCACTTGTACTGGAACACAGCACTTTCCAGCCCAGAGATCCCCACAAAATATGTTTACAAAGAGCTTGTCCTTCCATTGAATGCAACAGCCCCATTCTTTCCTGACCCCACTGCATTGCTGCAGGGGACTCTTCCCTAGGGCTTTCAGATTTTTTACATGTACTACTGAGATTATGCTTCCTTCCGCTCAATCTATACATAATTATGATTACACTAAATGTTATAGAGTTGTTAACCTGGTAGAAAGAAATGCTTCATTTGAAAAATTAACTAAAAGTTGCTTTTGGCATTTTATCTATGTCAGTCAAAAAGAAGTCAGAGAAGGGACTTCCCTGGTGACGCAGTAGTTAAGAATCCTCCTGCCAATGCAGGGGACACGGGTTCGAGCCCTGATCCGGGAAGATCCCACATGCCACAGAGCAGCTAAGCCCGTGTGCCACGACTTCTGAGCCTGCGCTCTAGAGCCCGTGAGCCGCAGCTACTGAGCCCGCGTGCCACGAGTATGGAAGCCCGTGCGCCTAGAGTCCGTGCTCCGCAGCAAGAGAAGCCACTGCAGTGAGAAGCCCACGCACCGCAACAAAGAGTAGCCCCCGCTCACTGCAGCTAGAGAAAGCCTGTGCACAGCAACAAAGACCCAATGCAGCCATAAATAAATAAATAAAATTTATTTTTAAAAAGTCAGAGGAGAGGAGATAAGGAGAGAGTGTAGAGATCAACACAGTGTATTTAAGTGTTCACTATTGATTGTATTTTCCTCTTCCCACACCTATGTTCAGGCAGGATATGTAGTGATTCAAGGGGTTCAAATCCTGGCTCCACCGTTTAGCTTTTTGACCTTAGGTACGTTTCTTAACTTCCACATTTTCTTCACATTTACAATGGAACTTTTATAGATGCTTAATTAAATTGTTGTGAAGATTAAATTCATTAATACATTAAAAGTACCTGAAATATAGAAAGCACTCAATAAATATTGACTATTGACCTTCCTTTATGCCCTTTTTTGTTGGGAGACCTCTTCTCTAAACCTGATTAAGTTGTTAGGCTCTAAGCAAGTCTTCTCACATCTTGACCTGGCACAATCGTCCTAGGGACAGAATAAAATGGAATAAGTGACAGGGCCTGGTATGTGGTAGGCGGCTATGAAACAAAGAGATAAATCCTTCCAAGCAAACTTGTGTTTCTGCAGTGGAATTAGGAGGGAAGATGGCTGAATCTAAGAACTTGTTTATTGTATTTAAGTTGTCAAACTGGGCCGCTGATGGATTCTGTAATTCAAGAATTGAGCGGCTCCTTTGGGTTTAAGAACCTGTTTATTTACAAATTCATGTTTCAATGGAAAATTTCAAAGGACCCCTTCACAAGACAGCAGATAGTTTGTGAGCATCTCAGAATTTGTGACAGAAACTTAAAAGACCATTTGAGAGTGTTTCCTTCCAAGAAGATGATCCTTAGAAAAACTGTTACACGTGCAATCAGTAATAATTCTTGAAATCTCTTTATTTTTGACATTTGTTCCAGTGACTTTCTCAGAAAGGCTTATGGTTAGTCAATTTTTAAAAATTAAAGTTTGGCACACCTAAGTAGGCAGTTCTAACTAAGAAGGGCTAATAGTGCTTTTAACTTTTTTCATCTTTTCTTTCTCTTTCTTTTTCTCTCCTCCTCTTCCTTCTCCCCCTGTTTACAGTTTTTTAAAGTTTTTATTAAGAATTTATATTTTTAGAGAAGTTTCTGTTTTACAGCAAAATCGAGCTGAAGGTGCAGAGATTTCCCATACACCCCCTGCCTCCACACACGCATGGCCTCCCCCGCGACTATTAACATTCCCCATTTGTCACAATTGAACCCACATGGATACGTCATAATCACACAAAGTCCATAGTTTGCATTAGGGTTCACGCCTGATGTTGTGCCTTCTGTGGGTTCAGACAAACGTATAATGCCACATGTCCGTCATTACGGTCAGCACAGAGCACTTTCACTGCCCTAAAAATCCTCTGTGCTCTGTTTATTCAGTCCTTCTTCCCCAGCCTCTGGCAACCACTGATCTTTTTACTGTCTCCTTAGTTGTGTCTTTTCCAGAATGTCATATAGTTGGAATCAAATAGCACGTAGCCTTTTCAGATTGACTTCTCTCACTTAATGATACGCATTTAAGGTCCCTCCATGTCTTTTCATGGCTTGATAGCTCATTTATTTTTATCACTGAATAGTATTGCATTGTCTGGATGGACCACAGTTTATCCACTCGTCTCCTGAAGGACATCTTAGTTGCTCTCAGGTTTTGGCCGTTATGAATGGAGTTGCTATATGCAGGTTTTTGTGTGGATATGTTTTCAAGTGATTCTGTTTTATATCCGTATTCTTCCTCTGAAAGGAATGATAAGATACTTTGAAGCGGTGCTTCATCACACCATTATAATTCATTCTTTCCTATATTTATATATAAAACCAAGAGTTGATTATTTGGCATCACTTTGAAAGAACAAGCAAAGAGGGCTTAATAAGGAGGATGGGGCACCCAGAAGAGGCAGAGCCAGAGCCCTGGATGGAGAGGCGGGAAATAGAGAGGGAGGTGGTACCACAGGGGAGCTTCTTTTTACCCTCACAAACTCCAGCTTGGGAGTGGTTCTTCTTCTTTCTCTTACCATCTTAACTTTGTCAAGTTCTGAAAACCCATCTGTTATGTTACCGCATGACTTTATTTTTAATCTATTTAACTTCTTTTATTTCATTTGCTCTTAAGACAATTTTATTTCACCGCAAACACCAATCTACTGTGAAACACCCTGAGGTTATGTCTTGCCTGTCTTTTATCAACGGCTTCATGTTTGTCTTGCACCAGTGACTACAACTACTTCTCCAGGTCACTAACTTTGGCAGGAGGGTGTGTATGAACCCTCCACACGCAGACAAAATAATCTAGAGAAAAGTCCCCCAGAGGGGGGAGCCCTGTGAAGACATCTAAATTGTTATGAGAGTAACTACCTGTTACATTAGCATCAAAGAACTCAGTTTTTCTTTCCAGACCCAAGTATGAAGAGTGAGATATATGATTGTAGCCACGTTTTAATTTTTATAATATTCATGGTACTGTGTAGCTGAGGCCATGGTCTTTCCTATGACCCAGGATCGTTGTCTTCTCTATGGTTCCACAGGGCATTGTCAGGTCACTAGACAGGCAAACTGATGAGTTACCTTACATTAAAGAATTAGAGATTATTCAAGATTGATTTAATGTGGTACCTCTCCTAGTGGCAGCATAAGAGATTATGATTATTTTACCCCTGCTCCTGGTTTGATTTCCAAGCTAAACGTAGAAAAAATCTCAATAAACAATGTTTATTCTTGGTAGCAAGAAAACAATAAATACATTGCCACAAATTCATTCATGAACCAAGTTGTGAGTGACAGCTGAAGATAGATAATTTGCTTCATCCATTTTTTAGTGAGACAGTTCTCCATTTAACTCAGGTGCAGGAAAAATATTCCCTGGGCGGAGGACTCATCTGGAGATGGGTATTTACAGAATAAGCGTGCCCAATCATATCACGGCAGAGAATGCTCGCGATCTGGGGAACCAGAGACTATGCATTTCTACGGTCTTTCCAGAAACACTGTCACGTGGCTTACCCCATCTGGATGGCAGAACATTTTCAAAACACCATCCTGAAGTAATGCTGCTCACGTTTGTTTGAGCTGTTCTTTAAACTCTGTGGCTCAGCTCAGTGCTCGTGCAGCATAAGGAAAATACACCTAAATCTTGTCTTTCTCCTGGGTGTTGAGAAGCTAAGAAGAGGGAAGGAGTGTGACTTACAGGTGAAGGTTTTTGAATGTGTTTGGCGAATTTTATTGGAAACTCTTTGAGAGAAAGATCAAGGTGTGTCACCATAGTAATCCTCTCCATATGGTATTTAGGAGAACATAATGAACGACTGAGCAATTAATAAAATGTTTTTATAATAATTCCATTCTAAGTGATTCCCAAATGAATACACTATCAGAAAGACAACGTCTTCAAATTTTTAAACCGTGTTCCCATGGAAATGGGACTCTCAGCTTCTTGTAAAGGGCACATCACTAAAATAATGCACTAAAATGAACAATGGCATTCTTAAAAATAGAAAACCTAGTCTAAGTATATTCACTTCTTAAATTTAGCATATTCTGATTTATTTATGCAGTGTTAAGAGAACAAAAGCCCACTTTGATTTTCTGAAGTGTCCTTTTCTCCGCATTCTCTTATCCTTCACCTGTGCTCACTGATGACTGAAATTGAAGTGGTTGTCACTCTGATACAGCATCTCATTACGTCTTACCTTTCACCATTCTACCCTGTGTTGTCGGATGAATTATCTATAATACAGTAATCCTACAAGAGAGCATTATTATTATCATCTTTATTTTGCGGAAGAGAAAGCTGGAATGAGAGAAGTTAACATATGCAAGTATTACGGTTGGTAAGTGGGAAAACCAAGTTCGGACTTAGGTCTCCTTGATTTTAAAACCTAGCTTTTTCTAGACACTGAGCTGTGATTGTCTTCTCAGGATCTCAATGTGCCCTGGCGACATACAAATGTTTAATAAGTGCTTACCGTGTAAATAAATACGTGAATGAAACTCTGTCTTTATAAAAGATAAACACATTTTCCTTTTCTTCTTTGTGTTTACACCTAAGAACAGGAAGTAGATTCTGGGCAGAGTACTTGCTGATTAGACCTAGTTGTTATCTCTGTGGAATATGCACATCTCTTTACTCTGAAATGTGGACCAAAATAAGTTGAAGTTGTCCTCAGGGCTTTTTCCTTTCTTTGTAGGAAGGGCCCCTGCCTTCCTGGCTGGTGCCATCTGCTGCCATTTTAACTGTTTGTTTTAATGGCTTCACATCAATTTTATTTTCTGTCTCAAACCTGTTATATAATATAAACCCACTGTGAGAGAATGTTCTGTTTCTAAACTGAAGTGAGGAGTTATGCTATTTCAACCATGTACTTAGTAAAAAGAGATGGTTCATTTAAAGTGTGAAAGTAACTAAATAGGGCCCCAAGGAAGCAGCCATACCACCTTCTTTTTCCTCTACTGCTTAATTTTAGAATGACTTGACTCTTTCCTCCATTTTAGTCTGGGTATATTTTTTCATTATTCAAAATTCAAGGACTTTTGGAATTTGAAATTTTGTAGTCAACTTTGTCAGAGTTTCTATAAAGAACTGGAAAGGATCGTTGCTCTTTGCATGATCTCTGGCTTTGGGAAACTTGACTAATAAACTTTATCTTACTATAGCATATGTATTGGGGAAGAAGACAAAAAACAGAGGAGGTACTCTGACTTCTTTAAATTGTTTCTCTCAGGAATCTGGTAATCAGTCTATAGTATACCTCATTATAAACAAGGTGAATCTTTTATTAAAATTATTAATGTATTTGAATGTTAAAGCAAGATATAACTAATTTTCTCTAGCTCATTTCCTGATGGTAGATGTGTAAATTGGTGGAGACTCTTTGAGGGACAATATTGAAACCTCTATTAAAAATATGTAAAAGAACATCTATTTTGACACAAATTTTCTATTTCTAAAACCATATACTAAAGAAATAATTTGGAACATGCATACAGATGTAAACTCCAAATATGTTTATTGCAAGGCCCAGTGAAACCACAAACTCATGAACATCAAACCCATAAAGAATACATTTCAACTAATTGACAACAGGAAATTGGTTAGAAAAGTTACCAATAGAATATAATACTATTTAGCCAACAAAAATGATGTTGTAACTATCATCTATCAAATCTATTCACATAGAAAGATGCTTAAAATATATTTTTATTGAAGTGTAGTTGATTTACAATGTTGTGTTAGTTCCAGGTGTACAGCAAAGTGATATATATATACACATACACATACACACACACACACACACACACTCATTCTTTTTCAGATTCTTTTCCGTTATAGGTTACTACACGATGCTGAATATAGTTACCTGTGCTGTACAGTATATCCTTGTTGTTTAACTATTTTATATACAATATATCATTATTTTAAAAAGGAGGTTACAAAATATGTTCAATATGATCTTATCCAAACACACAAGTATATATGGTAAAGGTATGAAAGAATATACAACAAGATGTTAAAAATGTAATATACATGGAACTATATTTTTTTCTCATTAATCTTTTCTTTCTTTTAATGTTTCAAAGAGCAGGTATGACTTTTGCATTGAGAGAACTTTCTTTTTTGTAATTCCTTCCTCACAATCGATAAATATTGACCTAAATATTCAATTAGTTTTCTGCAAATCAGAGTGGAGATATTTGATTCTAATTGATGATATATTGAATAATATAGATATAGACTTTGGGAAATTAGACCCTAGAGCAGAGAGATAACTGACAAATGACTCTTAATCTTTTCCACCCAACAACTGAGTTAGGTTGTGATCACGTATCGCCAGTTTCACTGGTCTTAAGTCTCCCTATTGAAAATTGAAAATTGTTTGATTTATTTTAGACAGGTTAGCTCCCATAACAAGTTCAAAGCATTAACATTTTCATGCTCTTTTATAGTTTCTTTGTTCAACAGAGCAATCAAATCATTACATGGAAAGGACTGAGAAATATATCTGTCATTTTGCTATTTATTGTCCTAGTGTGCAGGGTATTGTCCTAGGGTGTGACCTAAAGGCAGCGGGACACTTACTTGGTTAAGCATCAGCATTGTTGTGTTTCCCAGTGTAAGATGTAGGGTCGTTCTAGCGCCTGCCCTACAATACACATGGTTTAAAATGGCAAGACTTGGGTAATCCCCAAATACAAAAATGCCTCAGGAAGTGCAGAACAGCGCCATTCAGTACTGAGGTCTATTCATCAAATGGACATTCAGGAGAAATGGCTTTAATAACTATGGAGTGATTTGGAAAGGCTTTCCCTCACTTTGGGAAATAATAAGAAACTCAATAACTGTGGGCAATGAAGAATGGATCCATATGTTTTCAAGACAGACAGATCAGAAGACTATCCAGTAGCTTTCACGTATGAAAGATTTGTGCCAGAGTCCCCAGCAGCACATACACACCAATTAGATGGCAAGGGGTAACTTGATTTTCTTTTAATTTTCTCTTGGTGATCATAAAAGTGTTGTCTAATAAGATGGAATTGGAGGATGTCTAAGCTTCTAGAAAATTGACTTTATTTCTGTGGTAATTTCTACATAAATTATGAGTATAGATGCTGTGAGATCAGATGACTCACCTGTGACCTGCAGTCTAGTTGCTTCCCTACCTCGATCCTCAGTGGGATCTAAGGCTCATTATTTTCTACCCAGATTCTCTGATCTCCTTCTTCTTCCTCTGGTCCAGTTTATTCTAACGGATAATGAAATGTCTTGGAAGTACAGTAGGACCTCATTATAGTGTTTTCATTATTGTGTTAACTCAAATGCATCACCGGGAGGGTCATGTCTTTGGAATGTAACAATATAGAGGAAAGATCAGTAACCACCGTTCGTTATTATGAAAAGAGTCACAAAATCACAGGCATTTTCACAGGTCGCCCCTTTTCAGCATGTGCTCTCATAGAGCTTTCAGGCATTTCACCACAGCAAGATTTGATTGGTAGGAAGAGATTGATTAACACAGTTTGGAAAATAAAAGATTTGAGTCACTGAGTCACTGAATGTCACTACCTACTGGACGGTTTCAGAGCAGTGATGCAGCTCACATCTCCCCATCCACCCTTGATAAGTGTTGTTCACTAACTGTTAGTTCAGAAACATGCTCATAGTTTTAGAGTTTGCCCATTTTTACTTTTATCCTATTTCTCACATCTATACTATATTATAAAAGCACTCATGGCACTTTGATTACTGGGCATGTTTGCCACAAGATGAAACCCGTTAATATACCTCGGACCTGTGTGAACACCCTACCACCCACTGTGCGTGGCATCCGGTTTAGACCGTCTCGTGATTCAGAGGGAGTGACACCTGAAATCATTATCCACGAGAACGCTACTTCCTTCCTTTTCCTTCAGTGTCCTCTGAAACAGATTCAGAGGGTTGTGTAGCTGAGATAACCGCACTGGGAATTGTAGTTGAAAACTTTTGGTTTAAGTGTCACATCTGTTGTTTTCTAGGAAATTGATTTCTTTTTGACCTTTTGATATTTGTCCACCTCTCAGAAGTAAAATTTTATGACTCATATTCCAGACTGTGGCATTTTCCAAGGCTTTTGGTTGTTCATTGGGGCTTATTTCAGTAAAGGTCTGTGTATGCAAAACTTCAACTTGGCTACTTTTGGCTAGTTTGTTTCTGTGTTCAGGTAGAGTAAAGTGGAGCCACCTTTTTAGAAGGTGGGACTTTCTGTAGAATTTCTGTGCTAACTCGTGGTATCTGTAAAATCAGCCTTCTTTCAGAGTTTCACTTACAAAATTATAATGGATTGAAAATAGGTGGACTCATGTGGTGAAGTTTTGAAACTTTTCTGTAAATGTGAAATTACTCCAAAATAAAAAAATTATTATTCTAAAATAAAAATCTACCATGTGGGGCTTCCCTGGTAGCGCAGTGGTTGAGAGTCCGCCTGCCGATGCAGGGGATGCTGGTTTGTGCCCCGGTCCGGGAGGATCCCACGTGCCGCGGAGCGGCTGGGCCTGTGGGCCATGGCTGCTGAGCCTGAGCGTCCGGAGCCTGTGCTCCGCAGTGGGAGAGGCCACGGCAGTGAGAGGCCCGCGTACCGCAAAAAAAAAAAAAAAAAATCTACCATGTGGCTAGACTGCCTTGAGCTTCTCCAGGACCTACTATTAATGTAATTGATTTAACAATTAAGTATAACCACCTTCTGTTAACCTTCCTCAGCTGTCTTTATGTCTTTTTATAATTGCATACAAACATATATTATTTCCCAAATACAATTTTTAAAACATTTTTATTGAAGTATAGTTGATTTACAGTGTTGTGTACAGCAAAGTGATTTTGTTATACATACATATATTTTTTTCAAATTCTTTACCCTTATAGGTTATTACAAAATATTGAGTATAGTTCCCTATGCTATACAGTAGGTCCTTGTTGTTTATCTGTTGTATATATAGTAGTGTGTATATATTAATCCCAAACTCCCAATTTATCCCTCCCCGCCTTTCCCCTTTGGTAACCATAGTTTGTTTACTATGTCTGTGGGTCTCTTTCTGTTTTTTATATAGGTTCATTTGTACTATTGTTTTTTAGATTCCACATATAGATGATATCATATGATATTTGTCTTTCTCTGTCTGACTTACTTCACTTAGTATGATAATCTCTAGGTCCATCCATATTGCTGCAAATGGCATTATTTCATTCTTCTTATGACTGAGTAATATTCCATTGTATAAATATACCACATCTTCTTTATCCATTCATCTGTCGATGGACATTTAGGTTGCTTCCATGTCCTGGCTATTGTAAATAGTGCTGCAGTGAACACTGGGGTGCATGGATCTTTTCGAATTATGGTTTTCTCCAGATACATGTTCAGGAGTGGGCTTGTAGGATCATATGGTAGCTCTAGTTTTAGTTTTTTTAAGAAACTTCCATACCGTTCTCCACAGTGGCTGCACCAATTTGCATTCCCACCAGCAGTGCAGGAGGGCTCCTTTTCCCCAGTATGATTTTTTAATAACCTTTTTATTTTGAAAGAAGTTCAGGCTTACAGAAAAGTTGCAAAGATAGTACAGAGAGGTTCTCTATAAGCTTTCCTCAGCTTCCCCCGTTTTCCCCAATAAGAGTTTAAACTTCTTATTGACAAAGAACGTGTCCTAGTTGTCTCTAGAGCCATTCACAGCACTAAGAACTCATCATGTACCTAGGACTTAATCATTGTGTTTTAATACATTGAGGGGAGATAGACAACTGAAGAAGCACATTTTAGCTGATTTATATTTTATAGGTAAATAGGAGTGGTTGTTGTATTTACTAAATATATGATACAAATACCAATGTAACCACAGGTTCAGGAGCAAGCTGTCATTTATTTAAAATTTCCTATGTCTTTTCTAGGGGATTATAATGGCAGCTTCAGTTCTACAAAGGTTTTACCTGAAACTTTGAGAGAGATAAGAGTGTGTCCATTTCTCCAAATTGATTACAAGTTATCACAGGAATAATCTTTTAGGAAAGATTGACATTTATTTCATATATTATATATGAATAATATATTTTACAATCTAGTTTTATAAGATTAATTCACATGACCAGACTGTTTCAAGTTTGATTAGTGATGAGAAGCCATTGAAAAGGGGGTATCACCCAAAGTCCTTTTTCAGCTGGCTTTGAAGTTCTTTGTTAGGGGGTTATCTTTGTAAATATTGTCATCACCCAAGTCAGCTAGATGGACCATGTCTTGAAGTGTATTGCCCTTCAAAAACCAATCAAAAAAACACACATAGCGTATTGGAAAGACCTGCGGACTGACATTGATCCTCTGTGTAAAGAAAAAGATGAAAAGCAATAAACTGTTGAAGCCAAGGTCACATTAAGATATTTTGTCTGGTGCTGGCATCGAGCAGAGAAAGCTCTGTGCAAGTTTAAAAGCTACTATTTGCATAGAGAATGATGTAGTTCAAGAGCAAAATCAACATTTCTTGGGCTTATTTGCACTTGATTATGAATCTATGTGGGGATTTTTGTAACAGCATCACTAAATGCATATAAGAACTAAAAAGCAGCCCTCTCTGTGGAAAATAGATAGTAAAGCAAAACTTGCACAATTTGTATTAAATTTTGGATTGCTTCCCTAGAGAATAAGTCCCAGGAATAAATTAAATCAAATGTCCAAAAGGCCAAAGCGTCATTCATTGCCTGACATTCCTAAGGCATTCTCTTCTTTGGAAAGAAATTGATACCATCATGTAAATGTTTGTTTCTCAAAGGCAAATCAGCCAAGATCATTACTGAGGGATGTGATAACCTCAGGTTCAGGAGTTAATCAGGCTAAGCCATGTGGGGAGGAGCCATGACTCTAGATAGGTAACCTGTCCTTCAGGGAGGCCATCACTCAAGTTGACAGGTGTTCAGGTGGACATTAAGGAATACTTGAGCTGAAGGGTCCAAAAGGGGACTCCAGGTCATACTTCTGCTTATGCCAGGACTTAGTTCCCATCTGATCTGATGAAACATCTATTTTCTACTCCTGTGTTGAATGAATCACGTAAACAAAGCTTCTAAAGTGACTCATCTCTTTTCTCTCCCCAAGCATAACCAGGCTGATAGAAAATGTCTGGAATAATCTAGTCCCTCTTCAACTATAAGCCTATTAGAAATCCCCTTCCTCTCTGCTGAAGGCACTGGATACTTTATCTTCCAACTTGACGAGCAAATACTGTTTGAATAATGCCAGTCAATGCAGAAGCCAGGGCTGCAACTTCCCTGATGAATTCTGAGACTCAACAGCACTTGATTCAACTTGGCAGCTTTTCTGTCAGTGGGGATGACGCAGGGCTAACTCTCTAGGGAGAGGAATGAGAAAGCAGAGGGGATGCTTGGGATAACAACTAAAGCACCAGACTGAGTTGAAAGGCTGAGCTCGTTTTCCACTTGATCGCTAACAGGATGATGACTTCAGTTTCTTTTGTCAAGTTTAACGTCTATTTTGGCTCTACACATGGGCATTAGAAACACTGAACAAATCCGTTAGTCCCTGCGGGAGGCTGCCATTTTTGAAACGAGAAGAGAGCTGGCAAAGGAAAAGGCATGCATTCCCCTTTGGATGTGTCCTCTGTGAATTGCTCCCCTGACATTAACAAACGCAAGCCAACCCTTTGCAACAAAAACTAGCCACTTGGTTTGACATCCTTGATATAACTGATTAAGCTTCCACTGTGGCCCATGGTCTCAACATGTGAATGCTCCCAGCTTAGCATCGTATTTCCAAGAAAACAGGCACGTGATTCCTCAGTCATCTCATCCTCTCCACTCCCCTGCCCACCACAATGCACATCAGCTCACACATGGAACTGAGTTCAGTCACTCAAAGTCAATCTGGTCGTTCCCCCATTCTCTTGCTTTCCTGGAGCATTCTTCCCTGTCTTCTTTATTCACCTGGCCAACCCATTCATTGTTGTTTTTTTTTTTCTTTTTACAGTACGCGGGCCTCCCACTGTTGTGGCCTCTCCCGTTGCGGAGCACAGGCTCCGGACGCGCAGGCTCAGCAGCCATGGCTCACAGGCCCAGCCACTCCGCGGCATGTGGGATCTTCCTGGACCGGGGCACGAACCCGTGTCCCCTGCAATGGCAGGCAGACTCTCAACCACTGCGCCACCAGGGAAGCCCCCATTCACTGGTTTTTAACTTACATGTTATTTCCCTGGGAATCATTCCTCGACCTACCCTAGACTGAATTAGGCTTCCCTTGTAAGTGGTTCTGTAGTCCCTTGTGATTTCCCTAGCATGGGACTTCGGTCCCCGTTATGTAATAGTATATCTATTTATTTCTATTCTCTCCTCCAAAGTTCCTCTTATGGGCGTGGATACACCCATGTGTTTAGAAGGAATCAAATGTGTGGGCCATTTGATACCTTAGCCCCAGGGCACTCGGCAGAGCAGGGTAGCAGGATGGATCAACTGCTGGTTCATGGTCTCATCTCTTTACTCCAGTACAAATGTTATCATTTTTTTTCTCTAAGGCCAGGTTTGAAAATACTTGGGAATCACCATGATAATATAGCTCTTTGAGGGTAGGACCCATGTCAGGTTATTTTATCACTGTACCCCAGAACCAGGTCCAGTGCCTGACAGACATATAACAGGAACCTGATAAATACTTACTGAATGAAAAAAAAAACACGTCATTCTAGAGAGATTGAATCTTTTCTGGTACGCAGCATCACAAGTCTATTTCACAGGCTGTGGATAGGAAAACAGAAAGTTGAAGAGACAATAGCTAAATGATCATGACAACTTAACAACCAGTTGATATTCTGGGAATGCTTTTCCGGACTTTAATTCATGAATAAAAATGAACTCATAGTTTCAGTCTACTTCGGTGTGAAAAATGAACATGAACTGCTGTTGTTGAGAGACAGCTAGCTTATAGGGTGATGGTTTGAAGCTTGACTATGTGAAAAACTCCTGGCTCTTCTGTCACTGGCTCTGGGACCCTGCATGTGCTGTTGAAACTTTCTCCCCTCGGTTTTTATAAATGAAGACAATAGTAGCACCCACCTTGTAAGGCTGTGTGAGAATTAAATGAGTCAATGTATGCAAAGTGTTTCAAACAACACCTGACACTCATCAAATGTCAGCATCATCATTGTCATGGTTGTAATAGAAAGGCTGCCTTTTAATGCACCTGTGCTCCAGGCATTTTCTGTGGGAACTTAGATTCATAGTAATACCGGCCAAAGAGTCACCTTTGCATGCATGTCTTCAAGACACATACCTCCTCCATGCCACAAGTTATAGTATGATTACATGAGAAAAAAATCTGTTTGCAATAATAAATCTCTGAATTGTTTTAAATTCTAGTTTCTTAAAAAATCATCTCAACCTTAATAGGAAAAAAATGCTTTGACTGTCTTCCATCATTAACCACTCTTTCATTGTCAGGGTAGGATACAAAAGGAGAAAAAAGGTGGGGGGGGGGGAGGGGAGGGGAAGGCACAAATGCAAAAAGGAAAAGGACTTGCTCTGTCCTCTGCTGGTCCAAAGACTGGGAGGAGGTCATTGTTCCCTATAAGCAATGACGGCTCAGTACCGTTTTGCTAGTCAGTTTCAAAAATTTGGAGCCCTTCCCTGGTGGCTAAGAGACAGGAGTGGGGCCAGTCATCTCTTACCCCTGAGATTGTTCTTTGCAAAGAAGTGTCTTGTATTAGCATCTCTGTGGTCCAGCATATGGTTTCCAGATGTCTCTCTGAGCCTAACGTGTGCTGGTTTTTCTGTCGTAAGGCTTCTCTGATGAGCATCCATCACCAACAAATTTCTTTCCTGGATTTTATCTTTCCTCTGAGACCAGGTATTATGCTGAGGATGATTTTCCTCATTTCTAATTATAAAAGAACATATGGAAAATTTTCAGTGCGTTCTTTCCCCAGCATTACTCTTCCATGTTCTTAAATGATCAAAATAATGTCTTGGCCATCATTCATTTTAACTGTTTTCTACTTCTTTAATTGTCCTGAGTCTGCTCTTACATGTAAATAAACGGCATTCAGTACGGTTGATTTTTCTTCTTGGTTTTTCCATGATGCTGCTTTTTGCTGGTTTTCCTCTTTGTTCCCTGATGCTCTTCTTCATCCCGACCCCAAACGGTGGCTCTGTCCCTAAACTCCAGCCCTGAAGGTCTGTCCTAGTCTCTTGGCCCTCTAAGGACTCCTTGGCTTCTGCCCTCGTGGCTTTCGCTGTTCTCTGTAAGTATTGTGGATGATAGATGACTCCTCAACCTTCATCTCCAGCCCTCTTTTCTCACTTGTAGTTTCACTTGGTTCCAGAATATTTTCATTGGAATGTTCTAGTACAGTGGAATCATAAGTGAGCATAATGGAGACCGGAGGTGCAGTCTGCGGGTGAGCTGAAGACCAATATGCGCATTTGTGTTTGGAGACACTGAGGGCAGTTATCAGGGGTCTCAGATGAAAATCTGGGGAAAGGTAGAGTCACGGAAAAAGGGAGAAAGCCAAGGACAGAAGATCAGAAAAGGCTCAGAATATTTACTTATAGAAATATTTACTTGCTCTCCAGCTATTTTTTTTCTCTCTTTTACATCACAGATACAAAAATAACATGTTCTTTTGAAGAACATACAGAAATCATAGAAACTACACGTTCACCAGCAATGTCAACACCTAGAGTTAGTGGTTGTTAATATTTTGGTGTATAACCTTCCATACCCTTCCTTTTACATGTATAAATACTCCCAAGTCATAATATAATCACCTTTATAACCTGCTTTTTAAACAGTATGTCATAAACATCTTGACATGCTGTGGAATATCCTAGAGTATGAACTTTATGGATAAACTGTGGTTCAGCATATAGGTTTTATATAATCTATTTAGTAAATCCCCTATTGTTGGATGTCTGAGTCATTTAAGAGCAACTTTTAAAAACTCCAAGGACCCATTGGAAGGACTCATGGAGAAATCCCCTTTGAGTCTACCTTTAAGGGGTAAGGTAGAGGAGAGGAAGAGTGATCCACTGAAAGGAGCATAGTTCCAGGAGACAGGAATGGGTTTCCAGGCCATTACCATCTACCATCTATATGACTTACCATCTGTATGACCCTGTGTAAGTTACTGCACATCTCTGGGCTGCTTTTCTTATGTACATAATTAGGGTCTTGGGTTAGTTTACCTCTCAGGTCCTTTCAGCTCGGACATTTAAAAACTCTGTATAGGGCTTCCCTGGTGGCACAGTGATTGAGAGTCCGCCTGCCGATGCAGGGGACGCAGGTTCGTGCCCTGGTCCGGGAAGATCCCACATGCCGCGGAGCGGCTGGGCCCGTGAGCCGTGGCCGCTGAGCCACAAAAAACAAACAAACAAACCAAAAAAAAACTCTGCATGACTGAGGATAATGCACAAAGAATAGTTGGCTGTGTAGCAAGGGATTCTGATGGAAGCCCAGAAATATGGAACTTGGGGCTAAGCTCCTGGAATGAGAATAAAGCTTGTCCTATTTACAAAGCACCACCCGTTGGTGAACTCTCCTGTCCCCCAATGACCCCTCAACCCCTATCTTTGGCAAGCAGGTGCTTCCACCAAGAAGCATCACTTTGAAAATTAGTTTGATGCTCTTGGAGAATCTGTGTGTTTAAGAGGAGAATAAAATAAGCTATAAAAAGCAGAAACTATAAGAAGCACCTAGCTTCTGTTAGGTGACCCTGGGTGACCCACTTACCACCCTGTGACTCCCTGGCCTCTAAATGACTCTGTACACATTGCTAGATTTTCTTCATTTCCTTTGAAACCTATCCAGAAATTCAACTAATTATGTATTGATTTCTGTTAGTGTTTCTCATTGCTTGTAAACTCATGTCACCTTTGATGAAGATCTTAAAAGTTACGTTCTCCTTTCATAAAATGTCAAATTGTAAAACAAAAAACAAAACAACAACAGCAAAAACTGCAGCTGTTTAGATTACAAAGTTGAGGTTTTC